>NC_051073.1:33980855-34215855 GCF_004664715.2 Peromyscus leucopus
AGATCGCAGACTTGGACTTACAGTCACGAAGTAGGTAGAGTCACTATATTGACACCAGGAACCAATTTTAACAGCCAAAACCGACAGCCATGTTCTCGAGCGTCGTAACAAGATTAAAGCTTTTTCCCTGCCTAGTGAATTTATCACTATAGATATCCCTCCTGATACCACGCTTAATAGGACTCGATATCAACATAGAATTCCTCCTGTAGCAACGATGAATTTCTTCGAGAAGATTCGCGTATAAAAAGCCACAGTACACAATGAGTGCATTGGATTCGAATATGTTTATTCGGAGATAGTTATTGGTTAGATTGTACATTTTAATATATTTTGGTTTGATGTCCTTATTGTGACAGGGTGGTTTTGACAGCTCACCTTCCTTTGCACTCAATTGGATCCTGGGACGCTCTCACGTACAGTGTTTGTGGCAAACCGCTTTACTCTGCTGAAGCGCACCTCTCTGATTCTAGCGACAAGTATAAAAATGTAAGCGTAGCTCACTCTGGTACTACGCCGTATCATTGAGAAAGAATGCATAATCATATTCTTTCACACTCTCTCGCTGTCCAACAGTTATCTATAATTTAGTGCCGAATGTGGCTGTTGTTGCACCGTTATATTCGGTCATTCAACCATGAAGTTGCCAATTTGTTCCTCAATCTCAAAATATTCATGCCTATGCTGTATTCTTCATGCGACTATAAGGTTTTTTGAAATGAAGCTGTTGTTTGGCCGCGTGCAGCGGGCTGTGTGGTGCAACGCCTTTTTAATCCCAGCACTTGGGAGTGAGCAGAGCCCAGGTTGGGAGCCTCTGTGAGTGTCAAGGCCCAGCCCTGGGCTACTCGCCGCAAGTGATGAGTCCAGGAGAGATGCACAACATAAGCTACACAGAGAAACCCTCGCTTTCGAAAAAAACAATAATATAATAATAATAATAATAATGAATAGCATAACTTTTGTTTTTGTCTCAATATTGTTGTTGTGGTATACTTGCTAGGTTGAGAAAATTAAAAAAATCGAAACAATGTTTAATACGATCTACAGAGGGTCCAAAAATCTTGTTTTGGATCATTTTAATACTCTGGAGGTAAGTGGTTTATATCTTCTTCATCAGGCTTAATAAGTCAGAAGGTAAAAAATGCTGGTATTTATTTTTCCCTTTATTCGATAGATATTTTTCGCTCGTGGAGTGTATTATACTGGCACGATTATCAGTAACACTTTCCCAAGTACTCCTCCACAGTTTCCTGGCCTCATTTTCCTCTAAACCCCGCAGATCCGACGCTTCTGTCTGCTAATCCTTCATCACAGAAAAGAAAAACAGGGATTCTAATGGCCAATCCAAAAATCATGATGATCAAGATAAGAAGCAAGAGACACACACATCAGAACTGGAACAAGAGAGGACGAAACAGAACATAGGTAAGAGCCCAAGAGATGGCATAAGAAAATAGAGACTCAACTCCTCATGAATACTCAGGAATCCATAAAAAACTATTAACTAGAAACCATAACATATATGATTATATGAACCTGTAGGGTAAAATAGAGGAGTATAGAAATAAATATATTAAGAAAAATATTAAAAATAATGAAAGATAAGTATAAAAGAATAGAGAAGAACTGAAAAGGACTATAAACCGTGACATGCTGAGTGAACGAGGCAAGGAATCTTCAAATTGCCATCTGAATTCATTTTTCTTTCTTTTCCTTTTTCTTAGCAGTAATTACAGAGATATTATTGTCGTCCTATCCCATGCATGTTTAATACAAAACAAACCACAAGATTCCCTCATTCCTCACTACTCTTGCCGGCGCCTAAGCCTTTCCTCTGTCCAACGCCAGCCCTCCCATTCCGCTACTGTACTCCAAGAACAAGATCTCGCCATCTGGGGAAGTCAGCAGAAGCACGCTGGTATGCAACTCAGTTTGAGGCAGGTCCAAACAACCCCTCTCCCCTGCACCAAGGCTGTGAATAAGGTGTACACTGATAGGCCAGGGGCTGCCAGAAAGCTGCTCATGTAGCGCACATATGCGGTGACAGACTCAGCAGAGAAATAAAACGTACACACCCATGGAAATTCTGGAGGGCCAATGGTCGTGAGACTAAAAACATTATCTTGAGTGAATTATTTTTCATTGGCCCATCTACGCGCTGAGTGTGAAGCTACCTTGAGAGTAGTATTGTTTACGCTGCTAGCTAAGCTGTAAAAGTTTGTAATTTTTGTGCCGAGGACCACCAATGAGATTTGCCTCTTGGAGGAAACTAAATTTTCCATTTGATAGTGGATAGTAATTGGACGCTTCTTGAGTTAGGGATGGGGGCACTGTGCCCGACTTGTTCCTTTCAACTCTAAGAACTTCTTTGTGCATAAGCAGATCGAAGGCCCCGTGCATCGTTGCTAAACAGAGTATCTAGTGTCCCTGTGGGTCCCTGGGTAGCATGTGAGGCGCTAGGTGTGCGAGGAGACTTTTGGATAGCTCGTCTGTGTTGGTGTACATGCCATCATCTCTGTGGCTCTTACAACGCTAGTTTATTACATCGTGCTACATATCATAGATCACATAGACGGATTTTCCCTGAGGAAATCATGAGGAAGGGATGCCTCTTGCATGGTTTGATCTTGCATTCAGAGGCTGAGTGTTGCAAGGACTTTTACTCTCTGTATAAATGTCTGACTGTGCCGTAGTAATCTAGAGGTTTGCCAACTTCGAAGCACTTCTTGGTGGTGGGAGCAAGGCACTGATATATGACAATAGCATAGATTTATTGTTTGGCTTGTTCTGTTGTTATTATTATATATTATTTTTGTTTACTCAGACAAGGGTAATATTTTGGTTTAGCCCTATGCCTCCCTTGGTAAAGTCTCAAATTGTTGTTTTCACGAGCTGAGACGGCAGCAATGTAGCTACGTGTTTATTCTTGTGGAGTAGGCCTTCAGCCAGGTATCAAGTTATTAGTCATTACCCCACCAAGCTTTGTGCACACGATTGCCTTGGCATATCTTGCAGGATGCCATTGTAGATCAAATGTCTTTGTGGCTGGGCCAGAGTAGTTCATAGGCTTTATCCTTCGGTAGCATGCAGATCACATGCTCCTGTAGCCAAGACTCTAGGTAGTAGACGGTAAAGTCTACTATGATGCTCAGCTCAACCTCTTCACATTCAATATGTTGTGTTTGTGTGCTTGTTTTAGGATGATGGAGCTTTGCAGTGTGACGTCAAGTAGGCATGCTATACGTCTTTGCAACATCCTCATTTGTTATGTTGGTGGTATCCAGAGGGTCCCCTTTTCGCCAACAACTCAATTAGGTAATACCCCCAATTTCCCAAAGTACTCAAATTGTTCTTTTGGTGACAAGAGATGACCAACTGGGGATTTCTTTTAGATCTCCTTCAGATTGTATAGCTATTATAGGACGCAATCACCTAATTTTTATTGGTTAGCTATATCTGCAGAATGTACCCTTAACCTTAGTCATCTCTCTCCCACATTCACTAACTCATCTCTTCTCTTCCTTTTCCATCATATCACCCAATCCAGTCCTTCCTACAACCATCCATAACTACATGTTCTATTTTCCTTTCCTAGGAGGATCTATCTGTGCATCCCTAGACCCTTGCTGTATACTTAACTTCTGTGGTTCTGGAGATTGTAGCTTAGATATCATAGAATTGACAGCTAATATCCACATATAAGTGAAGACACATCATATTTGTCTTTCTGGGTCTGGTTACCCTCACTCAGGGTGATCTTTTCTAGTTCCATCCATTTGCCTGCAGTTTTTACGATTTTATTTTTTTAATGCCTGTGTAACATTCCATTGTGCAATGTACCACATTTTTTTTATCCATTTTCTGTTGAGGAGCATCTTGGTTGTTTCCAGTTATGGGCTACTATGAGTAGAGCTGCAGTGAACATCATTGAACAAATGTCCTGGTGGTAGGGTCAAATATCCTTTGGGTAATTGCCCAACAATAGTATAGCTGGATGTTGAGGTAGATCCATTTCCATCTTTCAGAAGAACCACCACACTAATTTCCATGCTGGCTGTAGATGCTTGCATCTCCACCAGCCATGGAAGAGTGTTCCCCTTATTTCACAACCATGCTAAGATGAGCTGTCACATTTTTTATTGATCTTGGCCATTCTAACAAGTGCAACATGAAATCTCAAAGTAGTTTTGTTTGGGATATCCCAAATGACTAAATTTCATAAACAAACATTTGAGTTTCCTTTTGAGAATTCTCTTCATATCTGTACCCCATTTTTAAATTGGGTTATTTATTTTCTTGATACCTAATTTTTTGAGTTGTTTATACATTTTGGATATTATGTAGTTGGTAAAAAAAAAAACAAAAAAAAAAAACTTTTTCCCCTTCTGTAAGCAGCCACTTTATCCAAAATATAGGGCACTTTGCCATACAGAAAATTTTCAGATTCATTAGGTTCTATTTATTAATTGTTGATCTTAGTGTCTGTGCTAATAGTATCATGTTCAGAAAGTCTTTTCCCATGCCAATGAGTTCAAGGTTATACCCCACATTCTCTTCTAACAGGTTCGATGTATTTGGTTTTATGTTGAGGTCTTTTATCCATTTGGAGTTGAGTTTTGTGCAGGGTAAGAAGTATGGACATATTAGGATTCTTTTTCATGTAGCCATCAAGTTTGACCAGCACCACTTGATGAAGAAGCTGTCTTTTTCTGGTATGTGTTACTGGCTTCTTTAGCAAAAATCAGGTGTCCATTGGTGTGTGGATTCATGCCTGAGTCTTCATTTTTACTCCTCTGATCAACTTGTCTGTTTTTTTGTGCCAATACCATGCTTTCATTTGCTTGACTTGAGTTACCCAAAGATATTTTATATTATTAAAGATTTTTGTAAAAAGTGTTGTTTCCCTGATTTCTTTCTGAGTCAGTTTGTTATTTGTAAATAGGAGGTCTGCTGATTTTTTTGTGTGTACATTTTGCATCCAGCTACTATGTTGAAACTGTTTACCAGCTGTAGGAGTTTCTGGTGGAATATTTAGAGTTACGTATTAATATTATCATATCATCTGAAAATAAGGATACTTTGTGATTTCTCCCTTTTTATTCCCTTTATCTCCTTCAGTTTTCTTCTTGATGATAAATTTAAGAGTACAATTAAAATGTATACTACAATGACTTGTAGTAATTAGCCGTTCCAGCTTTGATCTGGAAGTTCTAACCCCCATTGAGGCTTCGGTAACTATCACGCCTACAAAGCAGGAACCAAGAGAGGGCGGCGCATCAGGATCTTCAGGGCCCTCTCTTGGCCCTGCCTTGTAGGCATAACAGTTACTGAAGCCTCAATGGGGGTTGGAACTTCCAGACTAAAGCTGGAATGGCAACCCACTACAATGACTAATCTCCAAAATTTAAAAATCCTCTAACTTTTTTTTTCATGCTGCAAATCAAACATGGAACTTTGCATATTACTGACCAGATTCTACCACTGAACTACATTACTAGCTCCAAAAATAATTTCTTATGGGTTCATGCTCATGAATTATATCTGGGTATATTAGATGAAAAATAATGTATAATTCGTTCCCCAATAATCTTTTTATAGAGTATTTCAAATATAAATAACTCAAAATTTCACTTTAGAAAAAAAATCAAATTTATCTTAGAACACTTGATGAATCTTACAAATAAATATGATGTCTAATGTGTGACATTTTCTAAGAATAATAGGGTTATTAATGTCATGGAGGAAGAAAAACATATTCCAATCTAATTACACTATAAACAAGAGAATAAAGGCCAGAAAATCTAATGTGGCTCTTGAAAACAGTAAAACAGTTTTCATTGAAAAGACAGTTTGTATTCTCTATTTGAACTCTTTAAAAATTAACAAGTAAGGATCATTTTTGAAGAAACTAAAATTCCAAACTTCGAGAGTTTAAAAGTTTTTGCATAGTCACTTGGGAACCATTGAAGACTTTGAATTAAAAAGCATCTCAGTTAAAGACTAGTATTCCTGAAAAGTCTGAACAAAACTGTATGTGAGATATAGAAAATACACACGCAGGAATAACAGTTCGAGCAGCTGACATAATAAATTTAGCAGCATGAGTAATATAAGCTATATCATATTAAATTAAATTTCTCAAGCTTTATTATAATGATCACAAAATGTAGTTATTCAATGTTTTAAACTCTTAAAAATTTTAAAAATCTTCTTTTATAGTGAGAGAAGTTATACTAATATAAATGTAACTAATAAAATAATAGCACATTAACTTTTTTCCTGTCCATATAAAAGTCCAGTATGGAAATGAAGGCAGAAAGAACTGAAATGTTCACTATATGGCTGTTTCTTTTTCACATATAATAACTAAGTATTTATTTTGGAGAAGCTGGCATTTTCCCAGCTTGGCACCACCAAAATGAGTGAGAATCTTTAAACATGTTTTGTGTGAAGCTAAATGGCAATGTTATCATTTAATCTGAATTTTTACTGTCTACCAAATTTACTTCAATCATGTTTGAAAGAAAAATAGTTAATTTTAGGCACTGTGAATTTTAATTTTCTTTTAAAAGAGACAGACCAAACACAGAATTGTAACAAGTCTTTGATGTGAATCACTATTCACCATTTATTCCAGGTTTTCATCCTGCAGCCTTTGGCTACACATAATGACTTGCCCAGTGGCCATTTCCTGACTATCTAAAAGCTTACAGTGCAAGGCAAATGTATTCATTCAATTATGAACTGCTTTTTGGCACTAAATTCCCAAGGCTTGCCAATAATAAACGTATGCTAGAAGGTTAGGAGTTGGTCCACAGATCTCTCAAATGTATAGCATCAAATTTTTGTTTATGCTGTTTTTGCGAGTTCATTTGCCTTGGTGCTTTTGTCCGGTGGGTGCCAGCATTACACTTACCTCACTAATTCTGTCTCTCTCTTTTTGCTTTGATGCTTCAGTGGGAAGAGATCAGTGGTGTTGATGAACATTACACACCCATCAGGACTTACCAGGTGTGCAATGTCATGGACCACAGCCAAAATAATTGGCTGAGGACAAACTGGGTCCCCAGAAACTCAGCTCAGAAGATCTATGTGGAGCTCAAGTTCACACTACGGGACTGCAACAGCATTCCATTGGTTTTGGGGACTTGCAAGGAGACCTTTAACCTGTACTACATGGAGTCTGATGATGACCACGGTGTGAAGTTCCGAGAGCATCAGTTTACAAAGATTGACACCATTGCCGCTGATGAAAGTTTCACCCAGATGGATCTTGGGGACCGCATTCTGAAACTCAACACTGAGATTAGAGAAGTGGGACCAGTCAACAAAAAGGGGTTTTATTTGGCTTTTCAAGATGTTGGTGCTTGCGTTGCCTTGGTGTCTGTGAGAGTGTACTTCAAAAAGTGCCCGTTTACAGTGAAGAATCTGGCTATGTTTCCAGACACAGTACCCATGGACTCCCAGTCTTTGGTGGAGGTTAGGGGCTCTTGTGTCAACAATTCCAAAGAGGAGGATCCTCCCAGGATGTACTGCAGCACAGAGGGTGAATGGCTTGTCCCCATTGGCAAGTGTACCTGCAATGCTGGGTATGAAGAACGGGGTTTCATATGCCAAGGTAAGAAGAGCCTTCTCTTTTTTCTTTACAGTTGAATTTGTCTCCTGTGAGTTTCTTATTAAGTAATGAAAATAAATTAACCTGATCTGATCTCACTTGGCAGCACAACACAGCTCAGAATTACTAGTCTATTTATATGCTAAATTTATCCCATTTGATGTGTTGATTCATGATCTGTTGTGAAATATTAATGGGTGTAACTCTGGGGTGCTGAGCTGCACCCCGTGGAGGTGTCATATGTGCTATTTTTTTCATTGTATTTTAATTTATTTAGTTAGTAGGAAGGATGCCCACATACAATGGTGCACTTTGTAAAGGTATTAGGGCAGCTTAAGATAATAAGTTCTCCTTTTAACATTTGGATCCTGGGCATCAAACTCAGGTTATCAGACTTGACAATAGGCACCTTTACAGGCTGAGCCATCTTTCAGGCTTGTGGCTTTCTTGCTAGCTAATGATTGATGGTGACATAACTGTAGCAATTGAAGTGGAATGTATCTGCCTTTATTGACATTGAGGGTGGATACATTTTGGTGCTCAAGCAAGATTAGATATTTTGGTGACTATATCTAGGTTCACCTAGCTCAGTAATATTGTCTTAATATTTATAAAGTATAGCCTGCTCTTCAACGATAGTTGGCTACCAACTGGATTTTTAAATACTCTAAGGAAATCATTTTATTTAAAAATCCAAAGCTAATGTATTTGTATTTGCTAATTGTGGTGTAACTTTTTATGGTGTGAGTCAGGGAGCGAAGAACTTGAAGTTCTGGGGAAAGGGAGGCAGGGAGAATCTGTGAGAAGTTGGAGGAGGAAAACCTGATCCATATATATTTTATGAAGAAAATAGGCAAAAATGTTTTTAAAAAGAAAATTATAAATTATAAAAAGATTATCTTTCCCCATTATTTTGATTATCTGTTACTCAAAATATTATACATATTTCCCTTGAGTTGTGTGTTATGTGTATTTTATACTTTATTATCTGAGAACCTGAATTTTGTCAATAGTTTGAGTTTTATATTTATATTTATTTATTTATTTATTTATTTATTTATTTATTTATTTATTTTTGGTTTTTCGAGACAGGGTTTCTCTGTGTAGCTTTGCACCTTTCCTGGAACTCACTTTGGAGACCAGGCTGGCCTCGAACTCACAGAGATCCGCCTGCCTCTGCCTCCCGAGTGCTAGGATTAAAGGCGTGTGCCACAACCGCCCGGCTTGAGTTTTATTTTTTAAATCTGTGTATTTGATATAAAAGTCACTTAAATATATTTTTATATAAAATTATAAACATATACAATTTTGTATATATCAGTCATGTAACATTATAATCCTATTACTTTCAAAAAATTTTATTTACAATTAGGTAAGATTTTTGTACTTATCGTGTTGAAAGTATCAATTAAATTTGAAGGGTACAAATATGTAGACAAACATTAGTGCACAGTCCTGTGGTTTTTGTTCATTTTCACACTTTTATTTGCTATTAGCCTCTGTCACAAGAACAGAGTCTGTTGGTCCACTGATGGACATTCAGTAATCACAGTTCAGAAGCCCAAGTAAAGGAAATAAAGTACTCTCTATATGGCTTGTCCTTTCAAAAACGTGAACAGACCGTAGCACCTTTCCTTTGACTATAGGCATGGTTTATAAAAACTTACTAGATAAGGGACTGGCAGGGTGGCAGAGTGGGTCAAGCACTATTTGTGCAGGCATGAAGACCTGACTTAGATCTCTGGCATTCACATAAAAGCCATATGTGGTGGTATTCACATGTAGCCCCAGTGCTGATACAGGGAAGAAAGGAAGCCTTAGATCCTAGAGCTTGGTCATCAGCCAGTCTAGTCAAATCAGCAAGTTCTGTGTTCTTTGAAAGAATTCTCTTAGAAAGAAAGAAAGAAAGAAAGAAAGAAAGAAAGAAAGAAAGAAAGAAAGAAAAGAAAGAAAGAAAGAAAGAAGGAAAGAAAGAAAGAAAGAAAGAAAGAAAGAAAGAAAGAAAGAAAGAAAGAAAGAACAAAAGAAAAAGAAGGAAGAAAGGAAAATAAAGAAAAGAAAAATCCAACCAACCAACCAAGCAAACAAAAAAACTATGGAGAGCAGTAGAGGATGATATGCAATATTAATCTCTGGCTTCCACATATCCACTCATGGGCAACACTACATCCTTGAGCACATTCACTTATACAGAAAATTGTTTAAACTCAAATGTATTAAATAAGCACAAATTGTACACTCTAGCATCATATTTCAATGTATTGTTCAGAAAAATGCGATAATTATGGCATTATTAAAATGGTTTTATAAGTTCTAAAATAAAAAAATGTATAATTACACTTTACTGAGATTCAGTATTGGAGAAAAATCTTTATATTCCATTTGAATTCTGTTTTTTTTTTTCAATAGGGTATTTGCTTATGATATATGGTATTTGTAAAATCTAATATCAAATAAAATCATGAAGGACTATCCCAAAAAGAAAAAACTGTTCAGTTTACAAATATTTACTAGACATCTACTTCATTTTTAGGATATTAAAATTTCAAAGAATTTCTTTTGCATTAGCCACTTACTACATTACAGACACTGAGCTACTCTCCTAAGAAATGCCAATGACCTATTTTATTTATATCTCAAAATAACCTAGCAAGTCTATACTGTTTGCGCTTAATATTAATAACATTAGTTGCTTTTATTTTTAATTTATTATTATTATTATTCTCATATCATTATTATTTACATGTATATTTATACCCAATGTGCATGCCTCGTTCCCATAGAATGACAGATCATATGGAACTGGAGTTACAGGCAATTGTGGCTCAGCCTGGAGGCACTGGGAATTCAACCCAGGATTCTGGAAGAGCAGCCAGTGCTCTTAAACACTAAGCCATCCCTCTAGCCTGTTTTTGTTTTGAAATTCACACCTTGCCTTTAAACCTCAATGCATTAGTATTGAAATTGAGATAGGCAACCAGGCTGGCTGGACCCAAAGGCTAAGGTCTCAATGTTAGCACAAACTTCTTTCTTGCCATTTTGCTTAATGGTGACAGAAAAAGGGGAAATACAAGTGTACATATTGTATGGGAGTATTTTGAAGGAAATAAGCCCCCCCCCCGAATTTGTACAAAGTCATCAAGAATCTACTATAAGCCTTATATGCATCTGTTTATTTCTATTTTGTTTTCAGAATTTTAAGGATGAATTGTTACTGAAAAGATCATTTTTGGGGGATTCCATAAGCTATGTCTGGGTGACAACAAAGAAAATTTAAATTTGCAGCTTATCAAGAATCTTACACTTGCAAAATAGTCTGTGAAATGAGAAATTCATTGAGTATTCCCCATAGTCTATTAGTGAAAAACAGTAATATGCCGGACAAGGGAGAAATGCAGATGTATGAGTCACTGTATCTACCTTCCAGGAGCTCACAGTCTCCTTAGAATGAGAGACACATAAATTAGTAATTTTGATGTAAGACAGACCAATTAATCTTCTACCCTGTGTACAATGAGTTTTGCCACTATAGAAGAGGAAGAGATTAATATGGATTTCAAAATTAAACATAAAAATTGCTAATTAATTATGAGATGGCTTTGTGTTGGTTTTAGACTCATTGTTATTTTGCTTAGAAACTTTTGGAATAGCAAGAAAAGAAAGAGTTGTCTTTAATGAATCTTACATACTCCAGAGGACAGAGTTCCCATTTGTTATTACATCATTATGCTGAAATCCCAAAAACCTGCAGAAGACACATGAGAGTGGTTTATTTATTTATTTTTGTTTGTTTGTTTGTTGAGTCTTTGTCACAGTAACACATTTAGAAAAGTTCAAATTTCATTTCTAGGCCATTTCCTAACATAGCTAATCTGATATGTCAATTATTTTCCCAATCTAGACAGATAATTAGGACACTTAATGTTCAGTGATCTAAATGATGAAAATGTGACAATTTCTACTTGATAGGAAAATTACACTGATAAAAACGTTTTGTATTCAACAAACACATCCATCAGTTTTCAAACAATGCATAGAAATAATAAAATTAGCATTCTCCAGAGGCAAAATTCTATGTACGGAATTTTAATGTACATAATTTATATTTTTACAATAATATACTTTTCCTGTATTATTTAAAATTATCAGGCTGTATCACTTGAACATGAATTTAATTAAACATTTATTGAGTCATTAAGATGTGCTAAGTTCAGGGTTGAATATTGGAATAAAAATCAAAAGACAAATATCATCATTGATGAATTAATTTGTTTTGTACTAAAAAATGTGTCTGTTGGTGCTGAAGAGATAGATGGGTCAGTAATTAAGAGTGCTTGCTGCTCTTGCAGAGTTTTGTTCCCAGTACCCATGCTAGGCATCTTATAACCACCTGTAACTACAGCATCAGGATATCCAACTCCCTGTTCTGGCCTCTGCATGCACATGTGCCATGCACACACACACAAAGACAAATCCTTAAAATTAAAATATGTATCTATCTTTAAAAATGATTGGAGCTGCCTATGAAAGAAAATAGAATTTCAATTAAATTATTGAAGACATAAATAATAGCTCAATGTAGTGCTCACATCTGTAATCCCAGTACTCAGGAGCTCATGGCAGGTTAACTGCTATGAGTACAAGGACAGCCAGAGCTACAGTGTGAGCTTCAGGTGAGGCTGGGCTATGGTATCAGATCCTGCCTCAAGAATTAAAGAGCCAATAAAAAATAAATCAATTAAAAAGAACTCTGGGAAGTGAGCTTTTGTTGCTAATGTGGAAACAGGCATTCCTGTGGGAGAAAAGTTACAAGACAGTAATCCCCTCTGCAATAAGATGCAATGTTATGTAGTTGATCCTCCATCTTTTTTCTTTTTATTGAAAATGGATTCTTTTCTCATACAATATATCCTGATTATAGTTTTCCCTCTCTCTATTCCTTTCAGTTCCTCCTTACCTCCCCTCCCCTCCAGATCAACTCCCTTTCTGCCTCTCATTAGGAAAAAACTTTCTTGTTTTGGATCCTGTCCTTATTCCTTTGTTTGAGACCAAGAGATAAAATCCAGAAAAACAGAGGAAATGGTGTACCTTTATACTTTAGTCATTATGTAGAGGCAGAGAGTAAGATAGGAAGGAAATATTGGCAATAAAAACCTTTCAATAGTTGCTTGCCAAGAAAAGTAAGAAAACAGGAAATATGTAGTCTAGAGGATAAAGAACGCTTATTGCAATTAATGTGGGCAATAGATGCCCTTATGAAGGACCAGCCTTGGCATAAGATGATGAGTAAGGTGGGGATGAATAAGGAAGGTAAGAAGTCATACATCATTTTGGCTTTCTAGAAATTCCTCTAGCATATCCTCTCTGTTTAAATCAGTCATGACTGCCATTTAACAAAAGAAGAAATCACTGTATCTCTTTTCATTTGCAATGTACATAATTTAAACTTTATCTGGCTTCATGATAGATCTTGGATAGATTACTAACTCAGTGCTAGAAAGTTATCCTACTATGCACAAGGCTTCAGCTTTAAACTCCAGCATTCCAAAATAATAAAAACAAATGTATAAATAAAAATAAAATGGATATATTTGAATACCCAAATGATGATATAATTTTATAAAACAATATCATCTGGTTTTGTTCAGCACTTGGTTATCTCTTACATAGCAGCATAAATCTTCACCATTTTTTTCTTTTCCTTTTATAAATTGAAGGTGTGGGATATTTTGCATTGATTCCAGGGAAAGACATGGCTACCCCCCCCCCCACACACACACACCTTTTTAATCCCTGCTAATGAACTGTATTATCTACTTCAGTTTTATTTTGAAAAAAAAAATGAAAATGCTAATGGATTTTTATATGATCAATTAATGCCATTTGAAGCAGATAGCAGAAGGTTACTATAAATATTCCAGCTCACACAAAATTTGTTTAGACTTAGTGTACCAAATACCTTATTACTGTCACTGAGGAATCTGTTGCTCTGTGCTTTATCTGCACTCTAATTGTGAAATGTTAACTTTATTCCATGCTTTACCACATTAGAAACTTAATAGAAAAGTGTGTTTGATATAATATTCCAAGACAGCTAGACTATTGATGACTGCTCAAAATTGTTTTGTTTACTGATGACTTAAGATTCCAACTTTCCCTCTCCACTCTTTTCTGTGCCAGCTCAGAAACTCTTAGAGCAGCTGTCAGGTTTCAAGTACAGGGTGATTTAAGGATTCGTTGTGCTGATCAGAGGAAACACAAAAGCAAAGACTTCACTGAAATATTTTTAGTGCTTTTGAGTCTGTGCACACAGCCATAGGCACTGTCTAGAGCTTCGAAATGCTTTGGTAGTTGAATAAATTGAGAAAAAAAAAACTTTCCCATAATTTCCAGAGAGGAATATCCTTGAGGATAAAGACTATAAATATCTTTTCAACACTGTCTTTCCAGAATCTGTAAGAAACTAACAGTGATTCTCCACTGCAAACTGATAGGATGAAAATAACTGTGTAGTAGTTTCTGTCAACTATGCAATCCTAGCATATAAGTTCTGAGGAGAACTTAGTTCACATTGTTTATCCAGGCTCTTCACTAAACCATGCAAATAAAAACATGGATTTTATGTAGTCTTTGTCTATTATTAGGCCAGATACATGTACAATCAGCAAAACAAAGACACATCTAAAGTGCCATTAAAGAGTAACAGATAGATGATATGAAGAAATTATGGTATTTTCAGTATTTTTAAATTTCGTGTATTTAATAAGTATTATCTTATTTTTTATAAAAATTAGTAATGCTAAATTTATGCCTGTATCCAGTGAAGAGCTAGTACCTTTTGAAAACTACTAACACTTGCAACTTTTATCCCTTTTGTTTACACAGTTCTCACAGCATTGAATCCTCCTCTATTCCTTTTAACATGAGAATTACATTATTTATAATGCAAGGATTTATCTTGACTTATTCAGATCTTTCATGTGTTTAAGAATATAGCTCCCTACTTTTCTTTGTCTTTAATATTTAATTACCTATAATCCTTCAAGTCAGTGAATTTATTTATGCTGCTAGTAACGAATAATATAAATAAGTTTTCAGATAGGAAATTAAACAGATGTGTTATGACAGCTTTGTAATAGTTATAACTTGATTTATTTGGGATCATATGTCTTCTCGCAAATTTATGTAACAAGTTATTGGAACATTAACTTGAAGCTCAAACTTCAGCAAGCCAGTCCTTGAGGCTCAACTTGCATTTAATTGTTCTAGTTAGCAAAAGGTCCTTGTCACTAGCAAGTGTGTGAGAAATGTTACTTGCTAAGTTTTTGACAAAACAATTTGATCTTTTAGTTCTTCATCCACAAATGGAAATACCATGAGACGGCCAATAAAGATCTTGCTCAGCTCATTATGTCATATCCAGCAGTATATTAAAGATACACATCATTAGTGTCTCCAGTCAGCATCTCTGAAATGTGTTAGCTTTCCTCTCTTTCTTGTTTCAATCTGTTTCATGACTTGAATAAGATAACCCCCATTTGGTAATCTTTTTGTTATCTTTTAATGATCTTGACAAGAGAAATATTATCAATGAATTTATTTACTTGTGTTTATTATCATCCCTTCATTGTTCACCTCTCAAACAGCTTGTTTTTCCTTTCAGCAGAGGTTTATGGTTTGCCTGGGATGTAGCTCAGTGGTAGAGTGCTTGGCTACTGCACTCCAATTTTCTAAATCTTCCTGCCCCACTGCAACATATTTCCTTACCATCTTCATATCATTTTTGTCAACTTTTCTCTTTCTTCTTGTAAACACTAGTCACTTTGGGATTTTCCCATATTCTATTTGACCTACTGCATTTTTTTTAAATAGCATGAGCCTTTTCAAGAAATTGTTTCAAATATTCCATTAATTTAAAGGTGGACTTTTTTTCTATTGCCTATTCAGAAACAGAGACTTCAACTGATGTAAGACAATATAGTTTAAGAAACAAGTAAAGAAGCACAACAACGCAATTTAAAGTATGCCATAATTTGCAAGATATTTAATCTTCAAAAACATTAATCCTACTGTTATAGTATGCTAATGTCCTAATAGGTTTTTCTAAGGGGTGGGTTGTACTTAATGACCTTTTTTTGAAAGAATCATGCAACTCAGAAATCAAGAAGGAAAGGAGATATGTGTTGAATGGGTTGACTTGGCTGTGAAGGAATGGCTTTCCTCATTTTGGATAATCTATATATGCAGTTCCTTAAATATTAAAAAGATTGTGGAGAAGCTGAAAGTTCTGGGATATATGTGCCAAGTGATCTTACAAGAATTACTATGTGACAGTTCTGAAAATCTCCAATCAAATTATGTCACTACCTATAAAGTAATTAAGTAAAATTTTTTTCAAATAAACAGAAGGGAGTGTATTTGATTTGTGATTCCTTATGGTATCATGATTCAATTCTTTAGTCTTGCTATAGACAAACAGTATACATTTCAACCATAGACATGCATGTTTAAGATACTAGAAAGATCTGTGAATTCGTTCTTCTTTATAGACTACAAATGATATTTTTAAAGTAGTCAGAGATAACTTAATTGCAAACATATGTAGGAGATACATAATCATGGTTATAGTTGGGAAGGTGAATCTTGATCCAGCTGTTCAAAAAAATCCATACTGACTCAAGGATTAGCAATGAAGACTATAAATAATCATAAAATTCATTAGGAGTTCTACATATGTTAGGAGCATTAAACAGTGCTTTTAAAAATGTTTTCATTTGTTTCTTTAGCCCCCGCCCCCTCTCTCTTTCTGTGTGTGTGTGTGTGTGTGTGTGTGTGTGTGTGTGTGTGCACGCATGAGTGTGCAACAGTGTGCCCATGGAGCTCAGAGAACAAATTGCAGAAGTTGCTTCTCTCCTAGCATCATGTGGGTTCCAGGAACAGAGCTCAATTCATCAGGCTTGGAAGTAATTTTTATTTGCTGTGCTGATATCAAACATCCAGCATACAGTTGCAACTAAGATTCTTGTTTTAGGAAAATGTGGATTTTTCACTGTGTGTGGATTAGCGTTAACTACATGTTATCAACTCAGAGATAAAAAGAGTAAGATAGACCTTCTTTATTCCAACCTAGAAATGATTGTAAGGGTCCTTCTTTAAGTATTTTTTCCTGAGGTCTAACACAAAACACAGATATCACTTGTAGAATTTCTGGGTACTATCTCTTTGTGAAAACCAAGCTCTGTTTTTCATTGTCATCTTCTATTATTATCACCACTACTGCTCTGGTTACTATTATCAATATACAAAATTCTCAGGGCTTTAAATGCCTCTTCTGATCCAGGATTCAAAGGTACAAATAGCAATTGAAGTAAATCTTCACTAGCAAATGTGTGGTCTTTGGGAAGCATGAGTAATTGGAATATTGGGAAGTTTGTTTCTTGAGAGACCATTGTGAGTTATGAATCAAACATGCAGGGACAGTGTCCTCTGGGGTAAGCCTCTGTGACTAAAATTACTTCAGTTTAGAAGGGAAAGTACTTCTTCTGTACTTGAAACAAATTGTTTCTATTATAATATTATTCTGTAAAACATTCTCTGAATATCTGTCAGATATTGACTCATCTGTAAAGTGCTTACACCTTTCCAAAAAAAATGATATAACAACTCTTTTTGAGATGCTGAATAAGGGTTATGTTGAATATAAAAATACATAAGTTGATGTATCATACTTTATCTGGTAACTCATGGAAGTGCCACAATAATTTACTATTAAACCTAACTGAACCTGTAAAAAGTGTTGATATTTCTTTGATTTAGCTCAATCAACTTTATATAAATAGACTTCATTGTTTTTAATTTGCTGAATGCCATTTCTCTAAATATGTTTTATGAAATGTAGTCTTGCTCGACTTTTGTAAAGGACATGTGGATTTTATTTGTTGCACTTTATAACTATTAATATATTATCAAATATCCCATATTCTATATCATGCAAAATGCACTGCAAACTCTTGTGAAAACATGTAACAATTATAAATGCAAGTTAATAAATATATATTCCAATTTATTGATCTAAAACCAACATTTTTCCAAAGTAAGGGAAATCAAACAACATGTAAATGAAATGGGGAGTGTTGTCTTTTTCTCCCTTTCAGGTTCTTGGAGTCTGTTAAATGTGTTGGTAAGTGTTTCACAAAGGCTGCTTTTGTCCATCCATGTTCACCGAATGCTTACCACCTTGTCCCCTGTGGTTTCTCCCCTACAATTCTGCCTGTGTTTAGAGTTTTGACAATCCCTCATTAGTTCCAGGGTAGCACTTTCAAGAGCTAATGAGGGTTAACCTTACAGCTGTGGCAGCTGGCACTGAACATTAATAGAGAACAATTGTGAAGAGAAGGATAACTTATGATAACATTTGATGACAGTATTTTTCAAATAAGAGCCACTTGGAAAGTATAAGGTGCTAAGAAATGCCGTTTGCATGCTCTTTTGCTGTGGTGTCTTATCTTCAAGGATGCATACAATACATCTGGTTTGCAGGTAGACCTGAATACAGATGCATGACTTGGGAACATATCATTAAAAAGTAAAATTTGATCATATTCCTATTGTCAATACTGCAGTGTAGAGCTATTGATCTTTCTTTGGAGAAACAATCACAATTTCAGTTTCAAACAGACATACATGTGAGAGAATGCCTGGGGTCCCAGTGAAAAGTAATCATGGAACTCAGAACCACCACACCTTTAGATACAGACTTTCTGTATCATGAAATAGTCAAGGACTGTGGGGATGGTTCAGTGGATAAAAGTGCTTATTATGAAAGCACTAAGACCTGGGTTTAAATCCTAGCACCCACCTATAATGTTAGCACAGTCTAATGCACCAGTAACCCTTAGCACTATGGGAATGAAGACCAAAGGATCAGGCTTGAGAGGTTGTCTCAAGGGGACAAAGAAGAGAGGAAGACTATTCTATTGCTGTGAAGATATACTATGACCATGGTAACTCTTATAAAAAGAAATCATTTAACTGGGGATTCCTTACAGTTTCAGAAAAGTAGTCCATGATCCTCTTGGCAGAGAGTATTATGGGGAGCACAGCAGCATGCAGACAGACACGATTGATTAGAGTTCTACACCCCGATCTAAAGGCATCAGCGAGGGGCTAGACCTATTCTCTACCAAGTAGTGCCACGCTCAATGACCAAGCATTCAAATCTATGAGCCTATGGGGGTCATTCTTATTCAAACTACCACAATAACCAATGTTTTCCTCTTCTTCCAAATTTGCATGTGCAAACACATGTGTACATGCATCACACAATATACTACATGTACACTTATATACACACATTGAATAAACTAAGAAGAAATAAAAACAATGCAAAAATATTCAATATTGAAAGACCCCAAATGTGAAAGTTTCAACAAAGAATGTTCAAATTAATGAATAAGGAAGCAAAATGTGAAATTCATAAGCAAATTTGAGTATATAACAGGTTAGGAAAGACTACTGCTCTACTCTGGTAGCTACTACAAAAGAATATATATGTGAATCAGTGCTTGAGACCTATTTTCTATAATTTCACATAGCCATATGTATGATGAAATCTTCAAATGATCAGTCATGAGGTATCAAAGTCACTGTAGAATATTGAGGTGATTAACATGTAAAATTTATGTAGTGCGAGAAGAGTATATTTCTTATTCTCAGTCTTTGTACATGATACAAGTGCAAGCATACTGCTCCTAAGAACAAGAGTATACCAATTTTGAATGCTGTCTAAAGATTCCTGAAGACTTGTTGCTAAACTCTCAGGAAGACAATTCCATTGCTATAGAGTAAAATATTTCAACATTGCCTTCTTTCCCCCAACAAAAGTTATGCTAACTTCTACACCAAATATTCCGAGAAATGCATAGTAAGCAAACCAGAGAAACGCCCTATCCCCAGAGGAGCCCTCAGATTTTAAGGAAATAACAGCAAGCCAAATGCTAGTATGGGTTATTTTAGCACATCACCCATGAAAGTGTTAAGTTGACCCTTAAGTGCTTAATCAACTGATTTGATCACCTCCATCACTCCAGGACATTTAGCAATGTCTAAAAGCATTTATGCTTCTTACTACTAAAGAGAAGCAAAGAGTTACTGACATCTCATGACATCCCAACACAAACTGAAGTATTCAGAACACTATGATGGAAGCAGACACATACATGTTGAATCAAGGCAGAGAAAGCCTAGTCTATGTGAACCTCTTTGCCGAAATAAAAGGTAAAACCCCACATGAGAGTGTAAATTGAAACCCAAACTAACACATTTTAAAATAATGTCTCAGCATCGTTTGTTCTGGATTTATTAGAGAGGAACATAACTTCTGAAGGCACAGGAGGCCTACCATCTGCTTCATTGATTCAACAGTGATGCCTACTCGTAAAAAGACAAAGTTAGGAGTATTTGGAGAAATAATAAAACTTTCAGGATTGTTCAAGTGAAGTTGCTCTCAAGCAGTGAAAAATGTGTGCCAAGATCTACACAATGGCTTGATGATTAGTGGTCCTGCTTTGGTCGTGAAGAGATGAGAGTAGAAACAGAGCAGAAAAGCTGTCAAACAGAAAGGGCTTAGAGGGTGAGTCTGATCCTTCCAGACACAGTTCACGTGTCTTGATTCCTTTTTATTGTAATGTGCTGCGAACATGGCAAGTAGATGGGAGTATATTGTGAGATATATTGTATTACAATATTTATGTATTAATCATTTCTGCATTAAAAATTTCCAAATTCTAATTCTGGAACTGGGTCGTTATAAATAAAAACAGCATGCCAATAACAGTTATTTGTTTAAAAAAAAAAAAAGAAAAGGACCATATCTTTGTCTTTTGTTGTTGTTATGTAACCGAGCCTGGAACTTCCTGTAAGTCTCTCACTATTCTATGAGGAGCATGCTTTTATTCCTCATTTCAAAGGAACAGAAAGTGGAAGTTGGAAAAAGTGAACAAATGTCTAAGGTCACAGTTGATAAATAACCGAACTTTGAAATTTCACGGCACACTGTTGTTGGACCCCGTTCCCTCCTGTAGAAAGCCAAGGAAGGAGAGGCACCTGAGGCCCTCCCATCTGCATCACAGGAGATAGGAAGCTGAGAGCTGGACTTCCTGTGAGCATGCTTCTTAGTCTTCTGTCAGTGATTTCCAGCCCATTCTTTTTCTGAGACACATAATACATATTCAGCCCTGGTTCCATTGCCAAGACTCGTTGGTCCTTGGACGACTGGATTGGTTCTGTCAAGGGAATGGTCATTGAAGTCTTATTTTCCTTCCTTATTAACTAAAAAGAATTATATGCACTCATATATGGTGAGTATATATGCAGATATGCCCTCGATATATGCCCACGCTAAATTTATACTTTAATGTTTTCACATTTTTGGTTTAAGAAACAATATATAATTGAGTGCACAAAAAAGAGAGCAATGAGCTCAGCAGTACACCAGACTAGCACCTACTACATCTTTCATCTTATATATTTCCTTTATTCTTCAACTTTTAAAATATGTTTTATGATAATCTATCCCAACCTGGACTTTGGGAACATTGTCTTAAATATGAAAAGTATAATTACATTTCAATTTCCATAATCACTAACATAAAATGTCATTGATCCCCAACAAAAAGCCTTCATTGACCATACTTTGTCAGAATAGGACTAAGAGGACTTACTAATTTATGTCATGTCACATTGGAAATTTAGGTGTGGCTCTGAAACCCAACACTTGCAGTCATTTAATAAATGAATATGTTTTACTTAATAATGTTTTTCCAAGTCACCATATTGTGAAAATTTTCAAGTTTTTGCTTCCAAAATGCATACAAGCTAATTTAGTTAAGAGTTGAGAAATAAAAAATACATTGCTAATGGTTAGTTAGGGAGACCAGAGATTCACATTCATTAACACTAACCCATTGCTTCAATATGTAATTAAGTAAGACAACAACACAAAAAGATTTTTCACAGGGTATAGTCTGGCTTTTGGTTTCTGGGCATGTGGAACTGAGTCACGCCTCTAATTACCTCTGCTTCTATTTCCATTGCCCCTGCTGTTGCTGAGGACATGATTGATGGGAGATGATGCTGAGTGAGGAACCAGCATTCAGAAAGACACTCGCTATGTGCCCAGTGTTTACGCCTGCACAATATGCCTCATTATGAGCTTGACAGATCTCCAAGTGGCAGATTGGGAATGGGTTTTGGAGATGGCTGACGTATCTGTTACAGGCTCTGTTATTTTTTTTTTTTTTAAGCTCATAAATAGCATTTTATGCAAGAATAGTTGCATGCAGGTAGATAGATGTGTAGACATGTACAGATGTGTATGCATGCAAATAGGCATGTAATATTTGTATATAACATTATATATGCACACTTTCATAGTTTAGGTTTACATATTAAGTATACCCTATACATATATACATATCATTATGTACTTAGTATTTATATATATTAGGTGATTAAATGTGTTCTTACAAACATACTGTAAATTCTTAATTTTTAACAAATTGCTGAAATCTATAGTAAAATATTAAACTGAATTCAGATAGTATGCTAATTCATCCAGTCTTCTAGTGCTTTGTGTTAGTTTTTGGGTGAGGCACCATTCAAACTCCAGTTAAACTAATGCACACAGCTTCCAAAATTTGTTAGGATTGTACATACTATTAATTCTTTGAAGTTTCTTAGGCATATCAGTGTAGTTCAACATACACATACTTATCCAAGTTATCAGTGAGGATGTTTCCAATAGGATCACATGTAGCTACTTTTCTATGAAAGATGATGGATCACAAGGTTCTGTGTTTCCTTGAAAACTGTTGCAAACTTTTCAGCTTTCTAGAAGTTGAAGGTGGATTATTGAAAATTTTTGTCATAATAGTGAAACTTTTAAATGTCAATATTAAAAAAGAACAGGATGCTCAAGGGTTTCACTGTTTATGGTTGTGCTTTCATGAGGAGAAACACTGCTTCAAATGCAAATCTTGGTAATGATGGTGGGTGATGTAAGGGAGGTGTTGGTGCTTTAGTGAGGAGCTGCACAGAAGAAGCTGGATTGAAACTGACTCTGCCCTTCCTAAGGCTGACAGTTATTAGTGATGAGAAGAAAATGAAAACATTCATTGACTTACTCTTTATTAAGCACAGTAGGTAAAGCAGATGAACACTTGAAAGCTCACTGAGCTGCCATCCAGAAATTTAAACATCCTCTCACTGGCTAGTGGCCAAGGATATGCTGTAACTCTATAGGAAGGTCACCATTTCACAAGGATTGTCAGATCTGATGGGCAAAGATTCTTTCTGTGAATTCTCCAGTAATAGAGTCAAGACCTACTCAGCAGGGTTCATGGGATTGCACTTGATTGTGGGACTAAATATATATATATTTGAACGGAATACAAAGTAATCTGAAGTTTCCTTAGGATGGGATAATGGTGTCACGAATTTAAATCTTTCTATGTTGTTTACATCAAGTCATTAAAATATGTTAAAACTATAGATACATTTGTTTTCATTGTTTTTGCATTTATTTTTACCTAGACTATTTTGTAAGAGTCCAAAGGGAACTATTAAACAAGATACTAACACATGGTTAGTAAATCAGAATGCTTTTAAAGATAAAAACACAATCTGTTGTTGTTACAGATTGCATTGATTCTAAAATAAGAGCCAGTGCTTTCTATTCCATGATACATTTTTAGAACGTGATTCTGAAGCTATACACAATGGGAGAATATCTTATGTGAATATGTATGGACCTTTTTATTATCAGTGTGTTATTACTGATGAATTTATGTACTATATGAATGTCTAAAGGAAAATAGGTACATGCTTAAATTATATCAGTACCACTTAAACAACATGATCATTGCATGATATATTCTGTTACACAAAAAACAAAGATGAAATATATCAATGCTTTAGTCAGTATCTGTTGGGGAATCAAAGGACCTGCGTTTTGCCATGACTCTAAACCATTCTAACTTAGCATGAAATAGTGTGCAAATTACTTATCCTTTTGGGTTAATTTCCTCACACATAGATTAGAGAACATTGAAAATGTTATCTGCCTCATAGTTTCTGGGGTCAAAGGGACATGAATACAAGGTTTGCAACACATCCTGCTACACAGACAGTGCTTAAATTGGACTGACTTGTGTCCTAACAAGAGAAAATTCTCTAATAGGGTAAAGTTAGCTGTCTAACAACATCTTTTCCCCTAGATTTTTCAGAAACACAAACAACCAAGGATTTTTTCTCCAATTCCAAAGCAACATAAACTTAACTAAATAGTATACAATTCATTTTATAACATAAACTATTTCTATAAGTCTAAATTGATAGGTCTTCAATTCTTAAACATATTTAGAACTTCAACTGATCCATGGTTGAATAATTTTTCAAAATCAAATCACTTTACTTGGTTTGGTAGTTGGTTTTGATGGTCTGTCTACCATGGTTCAGGGTTGTTTGCTTTAAAAATGGCAAATCATACCATTCTCAGTTCTTCATACTTTCAGAACTACTTTTCTATGGAATGTTTTTGAAGTAACATACAAGAATATTAGTTTATAATCAATATCAGATAATTCATATTTTACAAACATCAATAAACTTGAATCCTGTGCAAAACATCTGAGAGTCACTTTTAATGCCCCCTCCTGTGTATTCTATTGTACAAGACTGTAAATATATAGGAAAGTGTGTGTGTGTGTGTGTGTGTGTGTGTGTGTGTGTGTGTGTGTGTGTATGTGTGCACACCTGTTTGGTAATGTTCACATGTGTAGGTCAGAGAGCAGCTAGTAGTTAAGACATCATGCAAGATTAAAATGAAGCAGAAATAAGAGAAAGTGTAAGAACATTATGTAATAGGCTTTGTTCAAAATAGTAAGAGAGAATCCATCACTATGCTCGGGAGTCTGTCAATTTTATATATGTGCTCTGTTAGGTCTGAAATGTAATTATTCTGAATAGCAAGTTATCATACTTGAGATGTTTTAATTATTATTTCTAGGTAGTTTTATTTGCATTAAAAATAGAAGTTTTCAGGTTAAGAAACACATTATGGCTACTAATATTAAATCAATTTTAAGTGAATTGTTTGTAGTTATTGAGAAATAAGTCATGGCTTCTTTAGGTAATTCTGAAAATAACCTTAGGTTTAGAGGCAGTCTTGCCTAGATATTAAAGATATAAGCTCCAGGGATCAATTTTAGGTCTCTGATTCCTCATTCATCAGTCATAATTTCTTTTATATGTGTTTCTTGAGTAAATATTAAGTGGTAGTTAGGAACTAATACATCTCTAAGTAATGACTGTTAAGTCACTGTTCAGTGTGTTAAGAAAAGCACCAATAACTCATGATACTGATTTAAACCCTGGAATTTGAAATGAAGTTGTTTGAGTGTCTAGTGTCCCTTCAGGAATAAGCTGTGAATCTTATTTGTGTAGGAAAAATTGATTCATAACTTTCCCTATGATTTCAAGAACCCTAAAGTTATTTTTATTTATTTTAACTCTTCAGGAAAATTTACTATAGTAATTCATAGTGGGGATATCCCAGAACATGACAGCTATTATTTGGGGCAGTTTATTTTTAATGTCCCATGTCCAAGAATGACTAACTCTTGTTTAAGCTGAAAAGGTCAAATGACTTAAGCTTCCAAAAATGTATTTAGCAAATTTCATGTTTGCTTTCAGCACTGTGGGTCCTTTCACAAAGTACGAACATGCTAGGGCTGTAAGCAAAGTGAATTTACAAGGTTAATTATAGTGCATTCTGCATAGCACAGTCATTTTGTTCGTAGTTCAATATTATGTTTGGCGTGTGTGAAAGTAATGCAAAGTGGATTTGCTGTGACTTTGACTTTGCTATTCTTAGTTAGAAATGACTGTTCTCTTAGACGTATTCCCCAGATAAAATGTCCACTGAGAGTTACTTAAATAATAAAAACAAAGAACTTTCTGCTGAGAATAATTTTAGTCGTTGGTTGACATTCATGGACAGTGTGTGTGTGTGTGTGTGTGTGTGTGTGTGTGTGTATGTATGAATGACAATGTATATTAGGTGATAAACAGTTTTAAAAAAGAAAGCAGAGTATTGAAAGTGAAAACTTGAAAGCTTTAAAAACAAATGTAGAAAGTAGGAATTTGAGCCAGGCGGTGGTGGTGCACGCCTTTAATCCCAGCACTCGGGAGGCAGAGGCAGGTGGATCTCTGTGAGTTCGAGGCCAGCCTGGACTACCAAGTGAGTTCCAGGAAAGGCTCAAAGCTACACAGAGAAACCCTGTCTCGAAAAACCAAAAAAAAAAAAAAAAAAAAAAAAAAAAAAAAAAAAAAAAAAAGGAATTTGAAAACCTGCTAATACAATTAGCATAAGTTAATTTACTAGTTTTCATCTAAAGGCTTCAGATATACATCTTATCTACAAACACAATTTAGCACATAGAGTGCATTTGTCATTCATTATGTTAGGAAAGATATGATGAGAGGCAAAACAATGCTATGTTTTTTTTTAATGAAAAATTTGTATGTAAAATCATGGGGCATAACATTGACAAGGTAAATACTTTATGTGATGATGAGACTAGGAATTAATTGTCATATATAGTTTGGTTACCTATTAAGTTTAATTCACTAAATACAGTTTTGTGCATGATTCAATGTTCATGAAGAGCATCTTGGGTTCTCAAGATACTTAAAATCACCTGGAAGATTAAATCATAAGGGGATGTGGAAAGAATGTAAGAGCCAAAGGATGGGAGCATGTGCAGCAAAAAAATTCTTCTCAGCATGAAATAACCCTTATGAATTCACTGGTTACTTGTGCATGGCCTATACAAAGTTGAGCCAGTCAATATTCCATCAAAGGTGGGTCTGGATGTGTTCTCTGAGACCTGCTTAAGGGTCTATTGTCAGGAGATGGTGGCTGTGAAAGGGAGTATCATTTTATTCAGTGCTATAGGCACTGGTAAAGTTGCCTGTGATCATGCTGGTGTCTCTAATTAAACTTTAAGTAACACACAAAAAGAAAACATAAAGTAGGGAACTGACAAATTCGGAAGATGAAGGGTTTGAGTTGAGAGATAGGCAGATTCCTGTAGTTAATGTGGGTAAAAGTCATCATATACATAAAAGAATCTGCCAGTGATAAAAATATGTAAAGAAAAAATGCACAGATGTATGATAGTATGGCCTGAATGGATCTATATTCTTGATACTAGTAACTAAGACACAGGCATTTAAACTGAGAAATTTCCCAGAAATCTAGAAATTGAGATCCATGTAACCTAGAGATTCAGTCTTCCCAGAGAGATATGTTATATGTATAGTTTTAAGGAAGCTAATTTTTACATACTCAACTTCTATATATGTGAAAGATGACCTGTCTAGAAATTGTATTGTATTAAATCCAGGTTCTCAAGCTTTTATTTATTCCCCACACATCTTTTCCCTTTTCCACAGTTCTCTCTCTCTCTATGTCTCTGTCTCTGACTCTCTTTCTCTGTGTGTGTGTATGTATGTATGTGTGTATGTGTATCCTTACATACATAATTACAACCTGTTCAGTCTCTATACTGTTATTTGTAGACATGCTTACATCAATGGTAGAAAGTCCAACAGACCTCAACTCTAATGAAGTAACTACAGGCAACTAAGGAAGGCAGAGAGTGGGAGAGAAATCTTTCCCTGGGAAGAGCACACCTATTTGTTATCCAAGACCCACATTATTTTGAAATGTCAACATTTATAATCAACCCAATGAAATATTTTAAATTTCCAGTAATTTTTGTTTTAAGGAACTTTTAAAACATTAACTTAAAATGAGTTTACATATAGGCTTTAAAATTATTGCAGAGCATGAGTAATAAATGTTTCTCATTTACAGATCTAGGCCAATCACTTTATACCATCAAGGAAGAGTTAGAGATCCAGTGAAACTAGGTAAATGAGTCCAGGTCACCAAAGCTAGTGAGTAGTAGATCCCCAACTAGAAAGCAGGGTCTATAAAATAGTGACAGGTTTCATGAATGAGCTAATTGTAAGATGATATTCTTCTTATAAAATTATCTCTTAAAGCAATGGATATTTTGAAGATAGGGGCTTTTGCCTAGATTTACCTGTCAATAGACTCCTCCCCCCCAAAAAAAGTATCATTTGCCTCAACTGAAAAATATTATTGTATTTACACATAAAGATGTGAAGTTATATTGGGATACATAACTCAGGTCAAAGGATTTTAATTTTCTTTGAATGCAGCAATTCTATTTAGCTATTGAAAATTCTTAAGCAGTAAGATAGAAGCAGTACAATGTTAAAATAACACTTATCAGTAAGTATCATGGTACATGATTACATAAAACCAAATTATTCTTTCAGAAAAAAAGTTTGTTATAAATAAAAGAATGTATACTTGAATGTTAATATTTGTGTGTGTTTTTATAGTATTCATGAGTTGTTTTCAGAATTTAATGTGCAGATTGATACCAGGGGATCGTTCCAGAAAGCCTCACTTTAAGACTGCAGTACTTGCTGAACGGTGGTGGTGCACGCCTTTAATCCCAGCACTCGGGAGGCAGAGGCAGGCGGATCTCTGTGAGTTCGAAGCCAGCCTGGTCTCCAAAGCGAATTCCAGGAAAGGCACAAAGCTACACAGAGAAACACTGTCTCAAAAAACCAAAAAAAAAAAAAAAAAAAAAAAAAAAAAAAAAAAAAAAAAGACTGCAGTACTATTAGTTTTATATTTATTTATTTATTTACTTATGCTTTATTTTTGTACTTACTGCAAGTGTCCTTATCAGTTGAACACTCTTTTAGGCTTGAAACTTCAGTTTTGTGTGAGGTTTAGATGTTGCATTTCTTTGATTATCTGAAGAAATTGTCCTACTGGAGAGTGAAAGAATCATTATTTGCAAGGTTCTTGGCTGAGAGTCTTATTGCCAAAAATAAAGTAATAAGAAAAAACGAATAAAATAATCAATGTTTTCCAAGTTTTACATGATCACAATGAAGGGCTAAAGACCCAAGAAAGCCGTATTTTATCTTTAGTTTTGACAAGGAATAGTCATGCAAGTGTTGCTGGTTGTAACTCAATGGAAGCCACAAGTTCAGATGCTTTGCTGAGTACTTTCTTCTTCTTCTTCTTCTTCTTCTTCTTCTTCTTCTTCTTCTTCTTCTTCTTCTTCTTCTTCTTCTTCTTCTTCTTCTTCTTCTTCTTCTTTTCTTCCCCTTCCCCTTCCCCTTCCCCTTCCCCTTCTCCTCCTTCTCCTTCTTCTTTTCCTCCTCCTTCTCCTCCTTTTTCTTCTTTTTCTCCTCCTCCTCCTTCTCCCTCTCCTTTCTCTTCCTCCTCCTCTACTTCTCTTCAAGATTATAATTTAATTGCATTTCTCCCTTTCTTTTCCTCACCACAAAACTTCCAAAGTACACTTTCCAACACTACTTCAATTTCTGACAGTTTTTTTTAAAATAATTTTTATTGCATTTTTTTTTTCCTGCTAGAGAGCAGAACTACTGTCATCTGAGTCTCTTCAGAGGAGAAAAGAGAAGACTTTTCTGGTTTCAGTGAATAAGAGCAAAGGGTTAGAATTAGAATTTTTTTCTTTTTCTTTTGGTCTCTTTTTTTTGGGGGGGAGGGAGGGCAATACCCAGCTCCCAAATAATCACACAAGGAGACTTATTTCTTATGAATACCTGGCCTTAGCTTGGCTTATTTCTAGCCATCTTTTCTTAAGTTATCCCATCAGACTTTTGCCTCCAGGCTTTTACTTTTCTCTATTTCTGTATGTCTTTTCTTTCCTTCTTATTCTGTGCCTGCCTGTATGGCTAGCCCCAGGCATCCTTCTCTCCATTTCTTGCTCCTTGATCTCCTCTTCCCAGATTACTCCTCTTATTTATTCTCCCTGCATTCTAGTCCCATCTATTCTTTCTCCAGCCTAGCTATTGGCCATTGAGCTCTATGTTAGTCCAATCAGGTGTTTTAGATAGGCAAAGCAAAGCAATGCAGCTTCACAGAGTTAAACAAATAAAAGTTACACATAAAAGAATGCAATACATCTTTGCATCATTAAACAAATGTTTCACAACATATACACATGTAACTCATCTTCAACTAGTATTCTGCAACATAGAATGACCCTTAGGTTCATTTCAAAGTGAATTATTTCAGTTTTCATGGCACAAACCCCAGCAACCACACACCTAATACAATTTTAGAGAATAATGTGAGAGATGTTCATAAGACATGTTTCTTTAAGAATGATGTGTTGAAGAAATAAAAATAAAGTATTTAGAAGTTGGGCAAGGAAGACCTATTTCTAGCCAGATTTAAATACTGAAAAGCTTTGTTACTAGGAGAATCAAAGTCCTGGCACCCCCGAGGTGTCTAGACATCTAGGCAACAGGTGCTTGTTGAATGGGATAGACAAGAGTATAAAAGGGAAACAAAACAAATTCATGTTGAAGATAAAAAGAAGAAATCAAGTGCTTCAAATAACTTTAATGAAATGAATAATATATTTTAAGTTTCATATTAAAAGAAAATAAATATTTTTTTTAATTGCTACATTTTAAGTATGAAGTGTTACTACCAAAAGGCTAAAGTTCTGGAGTGTGTTCCCCATCTGGTAGTCTTAGCCACCATTTAGCTGTGATTTGATCATGAGAAATCTGACATAGTTATCGGATGATTCCACTGATGGGTTTGGAATGTGAGACTATCTCTAGAAGGTGGAATTATGAGGAGAGTCCTGGTTGACAGAACTACATCTGTATGTTTGTGCTTTGGAAGGGTGTGTCCTGCCTCTTTCTCTTTGCTTCTTGTCCACAGAAGGTGAGCTGCTTTGCTTCCGTGCGTATGGCTCATACTGCTGTTCACCTTCCCTCAGACCCATAGCACTTACACCAGACAAACATGAACAGAGACCTTTGGAGCACTGAGCTTAAACAAATCTTCCCTATCTTTCTTTGTTCATGTCGTGTATTTTCTCAGATGCCAAGTAACTGTGATATTTTCAACTAATTGGAAAATGGGAAATTATAATTGTGGGAAAAGATAGTATTGATAATAATTGTAATTGTGCACAGAAGCCATTTCTGAATTTGAAGGCAGATTAAATCATGAAAGATAGTGAATATCAGCATACCCTACAATCTGTTCTCTCCAACTTGAGAATAGGAAATGAAAGACACAAGAATTGAGTTGTTTTAATTAATTTTAAATATAAGTACAAAAGAATCTCTCTCTCTCCCTCTCTCTCTATCTCTCTCTCTCTTCAATCCAGACTCCAGTCTAGAACAGATTTAGCTGTAAGTAAACTTTGACATGCATTGAGGTCATTTTGTTATTAGAATTAGATAGAATATATATAATAAAACATGCTGCCTTTAAAGGTGTAAAAGAATGGGATATAATTTATATTCAAACATGATCAGGATAGGACTGATAAAATATTATAATTTGTCTAATACAAGAGGATCATGGACTTTCCTAATCCATGTCTAAATGCTGGCCTTTGGCTGAGAATACAGCTCATTGATAGAACACCTGTCTCTGGGGATAGAATGGTCCTATCCCCAAGATAGCAAAAGAAGAAAGAAAAAGATAAATATTTATTATACATCAATATAGTCGCACACAAGATCAATATAGTCACACACAAGAGTTGGAATTTTGGAACAGAAAAAGCTCTGTCCAGGCGTATTCATCATGTATTATTCTTTGGTTCTATATGTGAGGTGAACTTTATAAAACAAAAATTCAAAATGAAGAAAGAAGGCCTTCCTTGCTGGCAGCATTTTGGAGAAATAAATACAATGATTGTGCTGTCAAATTAACTGCATCCTTCCCAAGGCCTGCATTGTCCCCCCACTTTTCTGCCTTTGGCATTGAACTAGCCTGTATAAATGAGGTTGTCTGCTCTTTTTGCGCTGTTGTTAAGGCTGGGACAGCAGGCCCTGCCTTTAGTACTAAGGCTATTCATAAGATCAAAGCATTCTAAAATCTTTCCATTGTTATTGTGGTTGACAAGTCCCTCTGCTTCTGTCTCCCTGCTGAGCCAGACCCTAAGAACTCCACACCATGATTGTTTTTTCTCATGTCTTGAATAGCTGCTGGCTTGCAGACTGCAAGAGGAGAGCAAAAGGAATTCCATAGATTCTCAGTTACAGTCAGCACCAGGAAGACTTAGCAGTTTCCAATTTAGACTAGAGTGTGCCCCTCCTGCCTCTCTCTGAGAACAGGATTGGACATAGAAGATAAATAAATGCAATTAGGACTTTATTTCCTAGAAGAGGTACAAAGTAAGTTCTTCCTTAGACTCTGAATCACCTTTTCCTTTATGGAAATGTGACACTAGGATTGCTTGAGATTTCTGAGAATTGAAATAATAAGAATGCTCCCCAATTCATTTTGGATCTTTAGTTGACTAGATCACCAATACTGTGAAGCATGCATATGTGAATGCAATGATTTATCAGGTGACTTATTTCTGTATTCCTGTAACCAATAGATGTTCCTGTGTTAGAGGAAAATAAAACAGTATTCCTGGACTGCCTATCACATTTGCAGTTGGACTATGAGACCATTTCCAACTCTAGAGTAACTATTGATAGAGAGCTCTTCAGGAATAGCTCTCCATGCTGTTGTTCCTATTGCATCTAAGGACTTTGGAGTTCAATATCAATGTGGCCAGACTCAGCGAAGATGATTGATGATTTAAGATTTACAATATACAAACATTTAAAAGTAGTATTTATGCCAGGTTGTCAATGTCCTGTTAATCCTTGGAAGTTTAATAAAGCCCTCCATATTTTTCATGTGTATTCCTATAGAAAAGCTTGTGATATGGAACACCTTTGAAATTTTTTATGGTGATGATTTACAATATTTAAAGTGAAGCCACCTAGGAGAATTTAAGCCATGATTTTAAACCGAATTAATTACCACAATTAAGTGATCAAGACTTGTCTTATGTTATATGAAGGTAAGAAGAAATACATGATGTTTTGAGGCCTCAATTAAGGTGCAGAATGTTGGCAGGCAGAACATAGGAGGAAAGACTGATTGACAGTAGGAATCTAAATGAAAAATTTCCATAGTTATAGTACTGAGTTCCACGGCCCACAAAAAACAAATGCAATAAAGTGATATATGAATTTAATGATTAATGCATTTTAGGAAAAAGAAAGTAATAACATTTTAAAATGAAAATAAAGATCAATAAAATGTAATTTTGTAGAATAATAATGGTGCTCTATAGCCAGCAATAAAAACAGAATATGAATTTCTTTAATACCATAATTATATAAAATCTTAATATTGAAAGAAAAGAGAAATTCTTTATATTAGAGCTCACATATAATTTAGTGTTACCATTGTTTCATATGATAGCTGCTTTCATGTATTATAATCAATGAAATTTTATGGTGCTTTGTAAAGCCAAAATGAAAACTAAGTATTTAAATCTCATAAATGCCACAATTCAACCTAGGTAAAATTTTATTTGTTTATTTTCTGTTAACTCTTTGACTTGGTAAGATAATTTGGTCAGTTATGATTTTAATCAATAAGAAGCAATAAAACTTTCACTTTCTTCATGGGTAGTAAACTTGAAACAACAGATAGTCAGACTTCAATACAGTTGTATTGTTCTGAAGATGAATATTAAAGACAAAATTATGTGACTTTTCATTGTAATATGGACATTTACGTCTAATTGTGAATGTATTTATATATATATATAATGTGTTTGCTATTATGACAATATTTTACATTAACAATTATAAAGCTTTGTTTATAGTGATACTTCAAGAGATCAGACTCTCATTTCTGCCCTTCATATTACTGACAATTTTTACCTTAACTATTTTACATGCTTTTAAGAACCATGTTACCAAATGTGAGTAAAGTTAAAGTTTTTTCTTTAATATTTTTCAATACATAGGTACATGTGATAAATGAGTATATTTTCAAAACGTTATTCTTATCTGTGAACACAGTATATATCTATTAAAATTACTTACTCCTATGAAATCATATATTTTTTCTCTATTGAGTCCATGACTAAATTTGTAATGATAATTTTTTATATTAAAATATATTTAAGGGCTGGAGAGATGGCTCAGAGGTTAAGAGCACTGACTGCTCTTCCAGAGGTCCTGAGTTCAATTCCCAGCACCCACATGGTGGCTCACAACCATCTGAAATTAAATCTGGCACTCTCTTCTATATTCATAATAAATAAATAAATATTAAATATATATATATTTAATTTAACATGTGTTTTTAAAAATTGAAAAACAGATTTTTTCTTATCAATACCAAAGAATGCATTAGTCACATGTAAAGAATATGTTCAGGCTAATATTTAATGCAAAATGAACACAGACAAAAACTGACATTTCTCCAAAGAGTACATAGGTATATGCTGTGGGATGGTCTGTATGTCAAATCTGTTGTTCTGATTGGTCAATAAATAAAACACTGATTGACCAGTGGCCAGGCAGGAAGTATAGGTGGGACTAACAGAGAGGAGAATTAAGGGAAGAGGAAGGGAAAGGGAGTCACTGCCAGTGGCTGCCATGACAAACAGCATGTGAAGATGCCGGTAAGCTACGAGTGGCAATGTATAGAGTTTTGGAAATGGATTAATTTAAGCTATAAGAACAGTTAGCAAGAAGCCTGCCAAGGCCATACAGTCTGTAACCAATATAAGTCTCTGTGTGTTTACTCGGTTGGGTCTGAGTGGCTGCAGGACAAAGATGTGTCCTGAGTGTGGACAAGGCAGGAAACTCTAGCTACAGGTATATTTTTAATATATTTCAGAAGATACATAAATATCATCAATAATTTGTGAAATATGAGTAGGAAGGCAAAGAGTGACTAATTCTAACTTCTTATTTGGAGTTGTATGGGTCCTAGTTTGTAAATTAGATATATGAATATTTAGGGAACTGTGATTTTGTGTCTTCTAGTATAAATATAATAGAAAATTATGGAAATTTAAATGTATTAATTACTTTGGCAATTAGAATGTGAATAAAACATGGATAAGAAAGCTGCTATCTTGCTAGGTGTGTGTGTGTACTTTATAAGTACTATTCAAACTCTGTCAAATTTAGAGGTAATTTAAATAAGATTAAAAAGAAAGTAAGTTGTGATATATACACGTAATACAGTATTACACAACAAAGACAGTGGAAATACACATATAAATTATATATATATACCTTAGCAATATAGTATTTAGTGAAACAAAGACCTGAAAACCACATTTATCATGATACTTTTACATGAACTTAAGGACAACTGAAGTATTTACAAATTTAGAAGCACAATGAGACAATTTTTTTTCCCCCTGGGATATCAATCACAATGGGAGGAGAGTGTGGTCTGGTTAGAAAGGTAAAGTTATGATAGTGAATTTGCAGATGCATATTTCAGTTCTGAGTTTTTATTATTTTGAACTATTATGCTTCTAGGCATTGAAGCTAGGCCTCTGAACAATGATACCAAAACTCTCAAACCCTACATCCCCAATGCTTTTTCATTTTAGATGATGAACGTACCATTCTTATTAAAGTATTATCAGAGAAGCATTCAAATGTGTGAGTGACTAGATGACCAAATTAAGGAAAAAATGAAAATAAAGGCACAGATGAATAAATATGGGACTCATTTCCATTCATGTTCCAATTAGTTAAAATTTTTACATACCAAAGAATCATTATTCTTATTTGTAAACTCACTTCCAAAACCAAAAAGTGGCAACTGTGATGTCATAACACCCTATCTCCTTTCACATCTGTTTTCCAAACATCATTACCTGTTATTACAAGGCAATATTTCACTGAGAAATGAATGGCTATGAAAAGTTAGTTGCTGAGGAGATATTTAGAGAATAGAATGACTTTGATCTACTGGGCTAAATCATGACCAATATTCAACTTCTCAGTATAATATTGTAACAAAGATTTAATGTTTGTATTATATCTCTGTGAGAAGGAAAGCCCAGTTAATTTGCTTTATAGTTACACATATCTCAGAATATATAGACATCATAAATTTTACTTGATCGGTTAAAAATGAAGAGGAAACAAGATTGGATAGATAAGACAGAAGGCCTTGATCTTGGAGCAGTTGTATGAGGAAGAGTGACTATGATCAAAATGCACTGTATGAATTTTTCAATATGAAGGAAATAATGAATCAAGGAAAGATTTTTCTTTTCTTTCTAACTGAAAGAATAGCAATGGCAATGGTACATTATTAAATATCTGATGTTTCTTACACATTGATGCAGTGGATTCATTCTACAACAAGGAGAATGTGTATTTTATTTTTATTTTTATTTTTATTTATTTAATTTTTTTTTTTTTTGGTTTTTCGAGACAGGGTTTCTCTGTGTAGCTTTGCGCCTTTCCTAGAACTCGCTTTGGAGACCAGGCTGGCCTCGAACTCACAGAGATCCGCCTGCCTCTGCCTCTGGAGTGCTGGGATTAAAGGCGTGCGCCACCACTGCACGGCTGAGAATGTGTATTTTTAAGGAGGAAAATGACATACCTTGGAGTTGCCAGATGAAAGCATGAAGCCAGTTTCTATTTAGTTTAGCAATTGGTTCAACATGATCTGCCAAAGAACAAACAGGAAGGGTTTGCATAAAAATCTCCACAAGAACAAAAAGAAAAATCGGGAAACTAAGACAAATTTTCCTTATCCTAGCAAATTAAATTTCCTGCCATATATTTTTAATTTTGGAGTTCAAGAGTAAGCTTTCTCTAAAGTCTCATGTCTTCTATCCTCAGTCAATGTTATAGTTAAGGACATCAGAAAATGAAGAATCTCAATTGTTTTTAGCCAAACATACTGCCTGGGAAATTTATCTCTAGATTAAACAATTCTCAAATAAGGGAAACATTCTGTGTTAGTGTTTGTTAATCTACAGATGATTGTCACCTAAAGCAATATCCTTACAACCGACTTACACTTTTAGAAGTAGTATCCTTCAGCAAATTTCATGACATGATGGCCAACATAGAATTGGTCTGCCTTTCTTCATGACATTAATAATTCCAATAAATGTCTTTCTTTAATATTAAATCTTTAAATATCAGTACTTCTAAAATAATTGTAAATATAAAAAGAACTACTCATACTTAAAAAGGTTTATATACTAAATTACACCAGAGAAGTTGAATATATATATATATATATATATATATATATATATATATATATATATATATCTTGAGAGTTATTTGGGAGCTATGAATCGACCCCTTTATTTGTCTCAGAAACAGAAAGCAATTGTATGCTGTCTCAAAAGATTGGTTTATTTTAGGTTTTTTAAAAAGTCATACCCAATACATATATCTTAAGTGTGACCATATTTCTCTCCTCAAGAACATGTTGTAAAAAGTCATACAGTATTCAGGAATGATTAAATATATTTAGTCTTTGGACTTTCCAGATATTACAGGGGTGGGGGTGGGGGTGGGGAGAGAATTCCATATGCTATATCTGTAATTGTGCACATTGAAATATGGATAATCAATGTCATCAGTACTCACTCAGAAAGTATTGTCATGATCAGGAACCTTATTACACAAGTTTCATTCATGATATTACCCTAGGCAAGTACATCGAAGGTAAAGGTACTTAGAATAATGTTTTACAAATGATCTTATTGTGTTCTGTATTTCAGAATACCAGTTGTTTACATTGAGATGATTCTACATTCCCAAACATTATGCTTTGTAGACAATGCTGCATCAAAAAAGAAAATGGAGCCAAACAAGCAAAATTATATTAACAGTAATAATAATGGTGATGGAAGTGATGTTACACTGTAGGGACTTGATGAAGTCACTGCTGCTCCTGACAGTTTTAAACCGAAGTCATTATTTGAGCAGTCTGTAATTACACCAAAACAACACACTAGTCTCATATAAAATGGGCAGAAACTCAAAGGGGAATTTTTAAAAGCTCTCTGAATCTATTTCTTGTGTTTATAGACCTACACACACCTCCAAGACATTTATCACCCCTCCTCGTTTCAGTAGTCTTTTGAAAGGAGCATCATTCATCAAACAAGTATTTTTCAATAATCTCTGCACAGGACAATTTGCCTTTTTTCTGATCTTCAAAGTGACAGATTGCAAAGGTGGAGCCTTTGTGACTGAAACCACAAGACAGGCTCGGGTTTCAGGTGCTTTCCTGTCTTCTGGCCGACTTGATTTATAATAGTTGAGGTAGTGCAAAATTAAAAATTAATTAATTTTAGTGACCTAGTAATAAAGGGAGCTGAGAGGCTGTATTGAGATGCTAATAGGTCTATCCAGACCTATTCTGGCCATCTGATCCTCTGGAATATAACAGCTGCGGTAGGCGAAGCTGACAACTGAGCACACTCAGGCAGAAGGGTCAAGGGTTTGCCATCTCAGCCCGGTGGGGCCAGAGCAGGGGTTACTCTTCCCAGCTTCTTGTTGGGGGATGAAAGCTTCTTGTTGGGTCAGATGGTTGAAATAGCACATTTGTACGACATTACTTGAGCCTCTGTACAGAAATAGTGACGTGGCCTTACAGAGTAATTCAGTGAAGTTCTTTTTTTCTTCTTTTCATTATGTGGAAAAAAGACTTCCCAAGCAAATCTTGAAAAGCTTTAGTAACTATAATGCTTGACTCACTATTTTATTTGCAAAGTGTGTGATTAAAGCAATTAATATTTGCAAATAAGCAAAATACAATTGTTATTTTGAAATATTAGTACGTATTAAATAGTATTTGACTATACATATATATCTAGAATAAACTATGCTTAAACATTTTAGGAAACACTACTGCTGAATAAGATATATTTATGAAACATAAAATAATGTTCTTTTTCTCATGGGAGCTGAATATATAAGCTATCCAATTTGCAATGAACTGGTATAAGATATTTTTCTATCTACAAAATGTACACACATAAACATACATTCTCTGATTATACTTATTTATGAAGTTTTGTTTGTAGAATTTATTAATTTTTTTGAAAATTTCATGCACTGTATTTTGATCCTATTTACTCCTGCTCGTTCCTCCAGTCTCTCCCCAGTACACATCCTCAGGCAGAAGATGCTGTGTCCTGCAGTGTTTCCTTTTAAACTTTAGAGTCATCTAAAGTAATAAGTAAAAAGTATAATATTCGATCTTGTTAATATTTCCAATTTATTACCTGTATGGATATGTCTATTATAAAGATTGACAAGCTGATTTGATAAAATTGCATCAGTATTAGAGAGTAAGTTCTGACAAATATATCATGAAACATAGAAATGTGTAAATAAAAACAGGCTTCTTAAAAATTAAACAAATGTATGAGAAATATTTAAATGTCATTTTTGTACAAAAAAATGTAATTTTCATTTAAAATTAATTCTTTACTCTTTGAAGTATATTTTATAAATGTTGTAGATTTCTATGTATAAGTATAGCCAGTCTGTCGCTTAAGAGCAGTCTAATCTAATAAGAACATCAAAATCAAAAGTTTTAAAAATTATCAGATACCGTAAATATTCATGTTTCCTCTGTTTGTTTTCCTCTTACTTTCCCTCAGGGATAATAAGGAAAAGGTGATTAGCTATTTCACTGAACACCCAATTGACTCAATGTCTCTAGTGGGAATTTTTATATCATACACTAATCACCAAATCAGCCAGTCACTGTTGATATCCTGTAGCTAAATGTCAGCTAATTGAAAATCAATGGGCATTTGCCCCGATTCATACACTCAACTAAAATTTTCTGTGTGGTGATAATTGTTCATGTATTTTAACAATCCTGAAATAAACTGGTGTTGTTATATATTCCAAACCATAAGAATAAACATAGGACCACTATCATTTAGAATTTTATTAAAAATCTGCTACTGCTAATTTATGTACCACCATTAATAACACATAGCACTGTGTTCTTGTTTATAACAGATATTATTGTACCACACACACAGAAGACAAGTACATAAAGATATAAATATATATGAGCCATGTACATTTAATCACCATTACAAGTCTCTTTGACAAATAACAATTGTTTTATCTATTTTAAGAACCAGGAAATCTGTCATCTCTTTTTTAGATTTCCTCTATGTGTTTTAAACAAAATACTACGAGCATTTTTATTTCATTTTAAGTAGGTATGCCATCTCTATACTAGAATACAACAAGTAAAAAATATAATAGTGTGTTTCATTATGGGGTTAGATTTCAAAGACATGTAATCGAATATATATTCCAACTAGTTAGCTAAATATTTCCTACAATTCTTGAATGTTTCAACTTATTTCCTCCCTAGAGATAAACTAAAGAGATCAGCAAGCAGAATTCTGAGCCTGAAGACTTGGTCATTTATTGATGGGTCAGTAAATAAAATAACACTTCTCCACTGCCACAAACAAGATGAAGTTGTCCTTTAGTGCAATGGAGGGCTAATTTTCAACTTGGGTTCATTCTCTGAAGGTGCTTTCCAATCAATGAGGATGTGAAGGAAAATGCACAGTTGGCAGAGCTGGTAATCTAACTCAAAGACTTGAAAGGAGTGCCTTTGTCTAATTGCTACAAATGCTGCAACCTGAGCTGATGATTGGTAAAGCAATTGCAAGCCAAGAATTCTAATTCTACTGAGACTCACATTCCCGCTACAGGGTAAAATCTATAAAGGATTCCTGTTAAATACAATAGTAGTACCATAGTGATACCAAAGCTTCTAAGAAAGTATGAGTTGCTACATAAGACTGAGATTTCAAACAATGTCAAAGTGCACTACAAGAACTTTTAATGTTTCTATTACAACTTCTATTTTCTGTATGTAATGAATTTGAATAGAGGAATTTTCAAATCATTTAGATAAATATTAGGGAAACATTTATTTTCACTCCTATCTTATTTAATCTACTACTTATTATTTTGCACATTTCTACCCATTTCATTTAGTAAGTATAAAATATCTTGTAGTCAAGGCAAACAAAAATAGAGGCACTCCCAACTTTCAATTTTCTTATTATCCAATTAAACAATGTGGTACTGATGCTGTGTCTTAGGAATGATGTAATTTTTCATTTGGAAACATAAAAATTTTGCTATCTCATAATACTTTGCAATTTTCAGTAGGAATTTTATGTTTCATTATTGACATGTGAGCTTTAATTCAGAAAAAATAGCACTATGAGAAAGTTGGGTCTTAACAAATATTCTAACTAGTATTTAACAGAAATATGTCAATATAGTTGGAATTTCAAGAATGTACATTTTAATGAATCTAAAGGAAAATTAATAGTCTCATATTTTATATTTTTGTTGATGTATCTGCATTTTCATCACATAAACTGAAATATGGTCTTCAAATATATAGCATGATAATACACTGAGTTAAAACTGCTACATCAATCACATATATTTTTAAATCCCATGTTTTTAAAAGGAAAAAAGACTTTTTCAACATTTTTATATAGACCAATAATTATGGAAATAAATGTGATTTTATTTTTTTTCTTTTAACAAACATATTCATTTACAAGGATAACATTGTGTTAATAATGTTTCCATGAGCACCTGCAGAAGAGAAATTACTGGTGTAGAGAAGAATTTCAAATTGTCTTCATCTTATATTAAAATATTAATTTATCACCATGATGTCAGTACACCACAATCAATAATAGTATACAATATGAATGCTTCTTTATATGATACTGAACAATTAATAATATTATTAGAGTCATGACTTAAACTTTTCCAAATAATGACTGTGGTGGTATTGTGTTCCGCAAAATATTGTGTACTCTAATAAATTTATCTGGGGTCAGAGAACAGACAGCCACTAGATACAAAGGCTAGAAAATGGTGGCACTCACACCTTTAATCCTAGCATTCCAGAGATATAGAAATCCCTCTGGATCTCTGTGAGTTCAAGGCCACATTGGAAATAGCCAAGCATGGTGACACGCCTTTAATCCCAGAAAGCCAGCCTTTAATCCCAGGGAGTGGTGGTAGAAAGCAAAAAGATATATAAGGCGTGAGGACCAGAAACTAGAAGCATTTGGCTGGTTAAGCATTTTGGCTGGTTAAGCATTCAGGCTTTTGAGCAGTAATTCAGCTGAGACCCATTCCGGATGAGGACTCAGAGGCCTCCAGTCTGAGGAGACAAGACCAGCTGAGGATCCGGCGAGGTGGGATAGCTGTGGCTTGTTCTGTCTCTCTGATCTACCAGCTTTAACCCCAATAACTGGCCTTGGGTTTGATTTTATTAATAAGAACTTTTAAGATTCCTGCTACAAATGACTTTTGTGTTAAGCATTCTTTTGGTAAATCATGACACTTTGTCTTATGAATATGTGGTTCAGCAGACTTCTTTGGGCACAGTTCGGTTGCAGGTAACCCTCTTGTTAAACACCTCTGCTCCTCATATTCCATGGCCCATGGGCCAGTCTGAATTATAGACGGGAACTACAGGAAGGGTGAGTATTATTGGCATTTTTAAGGAAACATTAAAAAATGATGAGTAACCAAGCCAAAAATTCCACATGTAGAACAACTGATACTCACATCCAGATCTTTTCTTAAAGAGCACTAGTAATACTTGTCTCAAGGTGTGTGCACTTGGACTCTGTGGTCAAGCTTAGACACACCAAGGCACATCTCTTTAGTGTCTTGCTTCTGAGATAAATTCAAATTAGCATATTAGTAATGATAAATATTGAATAATAGATATAATCTGGAATAGTCAAATAAACACAGCAGAATGAGTAAGAGCAGTGCTTTATAATTCTGAGATGGCTTTGCGTAACCTGTGGTTGGTTGCTGACAGAAACTTGAAAAATTGTCTGCATTCTCAAAGGATTATCTCTACTTGGATTTTATGAAAGAGAAAGGAGACTTTCTGTTGATGGCTCTGATAAAATGGAACAAATGCTATGTGAGGTTCTAATTCTGCTCCCTTCTGCATTTAAACCCTGACCTCTAAATATTGTTACATGACGGAGAAACATCACATCTCTAATGTAGTAATAAAAATAGAAGTCTATATTATATTTATTCAATATAGTTATAAATGCAGTGTTATCAGAACTGCAAAATCACCAAAGAATCCTCTCAGACAATGACAAGGCTCTTTTTACATCATTAAATTAGAGATTGTTTATCTAATATGCTTTAAATCTTAGAAAAATTTTAATTTCAAAGGAAACAGACTTTTTATGTCTGTATTTTGGATGGCTCTGGCATCACTTTAACATGACACAGGACATATCTGTCCAGAGTGTATAATATGCATCTGGTCCCCCGTTGATTTAGTTCTCTGACTCCCCGAGTAGGCTGTGTCAAAGAGCACACAAGGAACACAGTGAGGGTGCCACCGTGTCGATGGGCAATGGCAGTTCAATTATTTTATGTGTGAATCTGCAGAGTGGCAGTTGCTACTCTGAGCTGGATTTGATACACTAGACACGCTTTCAATCACTTTTCTTGACAGAAATTTGCACAGGAGTTAGGAAAGAGAAATATGAATTCTGGTATGAAAAATCCCAGGGTTATTTAGAAATTCATTCAGAATATCTCAGTCATTGAAATCTAATGCTCCCTTTGCTTTATATTACATTTGAAGTAATCAGGATTAATGTTTTAATGATCTTTGGGTGTTATTTTCTTTCTCAACAGTGTCAGTCTGGATTCTAATCCCAGTAGATCTTGTTGATTTTCTTGCTAATACTTGACATAGTAGACAGGTGAATGTGTGCGTATGAGAGAGAGAGATACATAGTATACAAAGAATAATATGTTCCACTTTGTACTCTGTTGGCCTAGTAATATCTATTGATAAAGCTTCTCAATAGAAATCATTCAGTAAAAATCCCCTAAGCACCAACTCTCACAATATTTATCCAGATAATCAGAATTATTGCAAAGATATATAAGACCAAAGAGCTCCATGCTTGGGAGTTCAGGAATAGGCAGATAGCAAGGCAATGAAGTAATCTCAGCAGGAGCATTATCTGCTGAGACTGCAGAAAACACCATCTATGCAAGGTAGATAGAAGAGAAGTCTACAGAGAGGACAAAGTTAAATTTGACATTGATGAGCAAGTAGGAGGATAGAGCTGCTTGTGACTGGGTTACATTGTTGTTGGCTTCTTGTGTTTTGCATCCTGTAATACACATATTTTAAAATACATACCAATTTCTTTTAAAATATTAAGCAAAGAACTAGTAGGAGACAAGCAAACAAAACTTGAGGATAAGTACAATCTCAAGAAAATCTTACAATAGATTTGATGTTAAGAAGAAACATCAGCAAATGTGAAATACTTAGTGATATTCAAACATATTTTAGGGGACGTGGGAAGAGAAAAAAATGAGAAATGGGGGCCAAATAACACAGTATCTCATGTATCATTTAACCACTTAGACTATGTATGCATCTGTATGCGTCCAGGAAGTTCTATTGAGAATAGCCTTCAAACGGCTTTAATCACATTAGTAAGATGCAGTGTGTTGAGAGAAAAGTAGAGACAAATTTGGAGGCTTATCATAGCCAGCATTTCAAGAAACAACAACAAGCTTTCTGGGACCATCTTATTAAATAAAGAAGTTTTGTTTGCAATAAACACAAATATATTTATATGATACCCACGGGCATGTGTTACTTAGGGGAGAGGAAGTTTAGGTGACCTAGCTTTTATTCAGAAAAAAAGAACAGGAAAATAAGATTGTGAATAGAGTGATGGGTTTACTGAGGGACATCTGTGAATTGAAAGTGGCTGGAGAACACGCAAAGCAAAGTGCAACCTCAAAATATAAATGTTAAGCTGTCTTAGTCTGTTTTTTTGGTACAATAAAATGCATGAGACTAGATAATTTTGGCTCATAGTTCTTGAAATTGAAAAGTTTAACATTCAGTGAGTGCAGGCAGTGGAGAAAGGCATATTAGAGCACCCACACACAAAGCAAAAAAAAAAAAAAAAATTAAATCTGTCACTAGAGGATAAGAAATCAACTCCAATGGAAACATTTAATCTCTTCATGAAGATGGAAATACCATGACCCACATGCCTCTTAAAGGCTTACCACTTACCAATCTGTCACAGTGGCAATTAAATACAAATATGAATTTTGGAAAAGATAAAGCATATTCAAACCACAGTGAACAAACTAGGAATTTCATGACATCTAGGTTGATGGTCTTTATTGATGTATACAGAGTTAAAAATGTAGACATTGTAGGTGTTTGGAGATATTGGTGTTAATAGCCTAGGAGTAAGGTGCTTAAAGAAATTTTCAGTTCTTAATTTTCTTGTATATTGTTTATGCTAGCCATCTGTTTGCTTATTTGCTGTTTGTGATTTGAAAACAGTGCTTTGCTTCATTACCTAGGATCACTTGGGATTCCTGATCATCCTGGCTTTTCTCTTTTCTTGGGATTAAAGGTGTTTACCACCATTTCTGATAATACGTCATGAGTTTAATTCTTTTTTTTTACTTTACCTTTGTGGGTGTAAACGTACATCATCTAGTTGAAACACAACCCAAAGTAAAAAAAAAAAAAAGTTCAGTGTATCATCTTATATTACTATACTGCTTATCTTAATTCTTTCACACAAATGTATAGGATGGTGTAATTACTCGCTTACATGAAGGGTAGATGTCTGTGCTGATTCAATGTAACATTTCCGTGAATTTATCCTTGTAACATTGCGTGGAAATCACATTTCATGCTTCAGATCATGGAGCCCATGTATCACAAAATCCATGATCCACTTTTCAAATTATTTTTCTGTTCTGTTATATAGATTTCTAGACACATTCTAGAACTCCACCTTTCTGTATCTCTATGATTTATAATTTGTGTTTCTTTCTGAATCTCATTTATACCAGTCCACATGATTGTTTTATTCAGTCGAAAAAACAGATTCTGAGCTGCCAAGTCAAGGTAATTATTTTTAGTTCTTTTCAATCCTTTAAAATACTAATGAATTCAAATTCAAATTCATATCCTTTGAAATGTGTAAGGAGTTTTTAGGTGTTGAACTGAATCTTGACCTCATAATAGATACCCTAAATTGAAGTGGGATAAAAAATAATGAAATTTGTATAAATTCACACCAGTAAGATGAAAACAAACATTTGCATTGGGCAATGCAAAGTACACTTTGAGGGATTGTTGATGTAACCAACGTCTTATTAAATAAGAAACACAGAACCAATGTAAAAGAGAAAGCCAAGAGGTCAGAGCTCAGAGCTAAAATCTCACCCTTCCTCTTGCGGTGGTCCTAGCTCTCCAAAAGAGAGCTACTTCCTGTGTGTATGTCTTTTCATAGTCTTTTTGCTCTGTCTTCTCACTGGTTGTAAACCCAAACACATGACTGCCTCATCACTGTCTGTATGTACAGCCCCCCAAGTCTTAAAGGCATATGTCTCCAATGCTGGCTGTATCCCTGAACACACAGAGATCTACCTAGCTCTTCTACCAAGTGCTGGGATTAAAGGCATGTGCCACCACTGCCACACTCTTCCTATGGCTCTAATAGCTTTGACCCCCGGGCAACTTTATTTATTAACATACAATCAAAATCACATTTCAGTACAATTAGAATACCACCACAAGGGATGCTTTGGAATCAGCTAGACAACCACCCATCAGTTGCAATGGTATGGAAGGGTAATCTAGTCTGGAACACTTTAATCTCTGTAGCACCCTGTTCTCAGAGGGATACCTCAGAAGTTGTTTCCATGGGACTTGTTTATAGAGAGGCTACTATCCACATGAAAATCTCAACAGTTATAGAGTCAGAAAAGCTTCCAACCTTTTTCCAAAGAAAGGCTAAGGGATCAAGCAATGTGCTGCACAAGCATATATCAGTCCATAACTTCAGCCTCTAAGAAGAAGATGTATAAAATCTCATTGCAATGCAAAGCCCCGGATGCTGAAGATGTTGGGAATATGGAAAAGCTTAAATCTGTTGATAAAGCAGTCAATAGAGCCCACCCCAAAAAGAGATACCATCAATCTCAAAGTTTAAAGGCGAGGCTGCTGATGCCCTTCAGAGAACTTGAGTTCTAGACATGGTGCTAAAGGATTTAATGTTTTCCCTGCATTGGTTCCATGCTTCAATTCCATGTCAACATTCCTTGTAAAAGAATGGGAATGGTTCATCTCTTTTGTTACATCCTAGAATTACATAACTTGCTTTTTAAATTTGACAGGGGATCACAGGTACATATTTGTCTTCTATCTCAGAGAGACTTGGATTTTTACAACATTGCTGGAACTTTTAAGAGATAGAATTAGAATTGGTAATTTTTATTACTCACTTGACTAGCATGATGGATGCTTACGATACTAGTAAAGCATACTCTTGGGTGTCTGTGAGTGCATTTTCTGAGAGCCTTAACTAGGAGTGAAGACTTGAACTAAGAGTGAGTGTTGCCATTGCACAGGCTGGGGCTTTGGATGCAAAGAAGAAAAGGATATAGAATATGAGCATAGATCATCTTTCTCTCTGTTTCCTGACCATGGTGATATGACCTACTTTATTCCATCACATCTGCCATACAATGATAGGTCAGGGTTATTTTAATCAGTTTAATTACTTTTAAAATAGTTATTACCTGATAAATCATTTGATGTAGACTTCACTTACTTTATTGTATGGTGATAGATTTCTGCTATATCTGTATCTGAGAACAGTTACCCAAATTGCCTCTAATGTTCAATAATCTTTGAAGATATGATGAAGACTGGTGATATAGTTCACTGGTAGAGACCTGGCCTGAGAGCTACAAGTCATGTGTTTAAACTGTTGAATAATAAATAAATAATAATTTCATGTCTAATATATTACCATTGCTTACTCAGAAACTGGGAATTTAGGTAACACTCATTATATCTAAGACTACACTTCTGAAATTTACATAATTAGTATCTCTGAAATATGTATTAAATCACAAGAATTATCAACATCATAGTCAGGAAAACCAGTGTCTTTGTAACCTATGCCTAACCTCCTCCCCAAGGCAGTTTCTAGTTTTTTAAGATATTAAATTGAAATTGCACTGTCTTAAGTACATTCCTGGGAAAAGGACAGGCATCTTGGTTTTAAGACTGTAAACATTGCCCACCATTACTGTTATCTGACTTTTCTGAGCCACTTTTCCAAGTTAGTAGAAGCTCATTTATCCTTACTTAGAACCATGGGATCTTTATAAGCTCTATGGTCCTCACAATCATCCACTTGCTTTCTGCTCTCAGAACTTTATCGGTATTCTTCTGTAGCTTCAAATTCTCTAGAATAAATTGTCAAGCCTTTAACAAGACTTCTCCCATCTAATACCAAAGTATTAGTATTTACAACATTTTTGTCCCTTGTATTTTACTGGCTCTATTCATTCAAGAATAAAACTATAAATTCAGATACTTTATATAAACTACAAAATTAGATATATTTTTCCTAAAACATGTTGTCCTGTATGCATCACTTTCCTATTTAGTTTTGATACTTCCCATTAAAACACACACACACACACACACACACACACACACACACACACAACACACACACACACACACACAAAGAGAGAGAGAGAGAGAGAGAGAGAGAGAGAGAGAGAGAGAGAGAGAGAGAAGAGAATCATATCGTCACATAGAATTTTAAGAACTGTCTCAGACACTTTCCACTTTTATTCCAATGTGATTCTTTCCTATCCTAAAACACCTTCTTATATATCTGCATGGTGTTGGTTTTAGAATTCTTCCACATACCAAAATCTGTCAGTGCTCAAGTCCCTTAAATATAATGGTGTGGCATTCAAATAATTTATGTGAATCCTACTATATACTTTAAATAATCCATAAGTTACATATAAAATCTAGAACAGTGCCACTATTTACTGTGTAAATAATTATTCTGCTATATGACCTAGGGAATAAAGAAAAAGAACTGTTGTACTTACTCAATGAGGGTGTATTCTCTTTTTTTATTGTTTTCAACGTTAGGTGACAAAGCTCATAGGTATTAAACCTGTAAATACCTAGTACTGCTAAGTATAAACTAAACTAGAGGTATGTCTATGTTTGTCAAACTTGGGACTTAAATTACATTAGATTTACCTCTCACAGTCCATTAGTTCACCTTTTACCTGCTAACTCTTCTTTGGGATGGCTTTGTGTTAAATTCCTGGCATGCAATTTCAACACTGTAACACCGTGTTTACCCAAAGGCTCCATTGATTTCACCACTCTTTTGGCTGAGTGAAATTTCATCTCAATAATTATTTGGTGATGTGATTAAATTGTTCATCCACAGAAGCTCTAGGGCCTCTTCAATGAGGTTCACTGGGGACAATATTGACAGTGACCTTTCATTAGAGTTAATAGGAGGAACATTAGATGTAAAATAGACTGTCCCATGTCATGGCACAAAGGGTCCAGCCTTGAATCTAAGCAGCTAGAAGAACAGAACCATGATTTTGTACCTGAAAATAATCTTAGTGAAGTCAATAATCAATTTTTTGAGTATCTTCCCGTCAAACTGGCTTTTGTTTGAATTAGAACCTTCCAGAGAAAAAATAAAGGAAAAACAAGACAAAATTATTCAAGTACTCTTGAATTAGAGTCTGTGAGAATTTTGCTTCAAAGTTTAAAAAGAAAAGTTTTCTAATACAGTTTGGTTATTCCTTTAAAGAAGGTGATTTATGTAACAACTCATAGATAGCGATAAATGTTTCAATCACAGCCACCAAATTAATGTATCATACATAAACATTGAAAATGATATATGAGGGAGGCAGTTAAGATGTATGAAGGCATATTAGGCATTAGCTATGCTGTACATAATATTCAGCAATATAAGTAGGTGATATGAATCTCATTAATAAAGATAGAAGGCATAATTCAGATGTTAATATTTCTAAGATAGCAAAATCAGTACGATGTACAACTGTGGTTTAAACACTAATCAGTATGATTACTGAGCCCATTCTCATTTAACTATCTTGTGCCTGTAAAGATAAAGTATATCACATAATCAAGTCAAAGTTATAATAATATGAAAATGCTGTTTTTATTTTAACCAATGGAATTTTTGCTAATTTGCTTTGTACAGAAGTAAGTGCATTGATCTTTCATGTTTCACTCCAGGACATTGTTTTAAATATGTATGAATGAAAAAGTACAAATTAAGTAACATACAGGCATATGTTCAATGTAATAGAATAATGAGACATTTTATTATTTCTAATATCTCAGGGTACAGAACTTCTCCTTGTGAACTGACGTATTTAGTTTGGTTTGATGTTTAATGGAACATACATGGGTAAAATTAATTATGGCATATACAGCCTAAGAGTAAGAAAATCATGAATTACACTGCAGTCACAGGTTATATAGATCTCTGATTCAGGAATAATAAATTGTGCATGAAAAACATGTCATAGTTATAGGAACATTTCTTTTCAAAAGAAATATGAAATATTTGAGGAGTAAATGTGTTTCCATATATTTCTCATACTGCAAACCATTTCCAAATTTCCACATATGCTTGCCAAGAACAATGATAATTAATGTTTCATTGAATTCTTTGAGAAATGCTGAATTCCAGAACTAGTTAGGACCATATTTAAACATATATTATGCTAGACCAAATTCCAAATGAAGAGAGAATATTTTATATTTTTGACCATTTATTTAAAAAAAATACTCAAGTGGCATACAGATGCAAAATACATTTGGTTAAAAAATAACATATGCCACTTACCAGTTACTCTTTCACACACACCAGTTTTGGATATTTTTCAACATACTTCACAATTGAGAAGAATTGAACTTTTTGTTCATTCATATTTTTCTCCATATTGTTAAATTTTTCCATCTTACCTTTAAAAAGTATATAATAAGGCTAGGGAGGGCAAGCAGATTACTGATCATTATTGATCATTTATGTGTGTGTGTGGAGGAGACAGAGAGAGAAAGACAGAGACATAGAGAGAAGAGAATATAAAGAAAAAGGAGTAAGGTGGGTAGAGAATTGGGTAGGGCGTGAAAAGAATTGGAGGAGGCAAAAACATAATCAAAATATATTTTATAAAAAACGATGTAATTAAAAATATTTTAAATTTTTAAAGACTTTAGATATATGTGTACACATAACTACTTATTTACACATTTATGTGCATACACATATTACCTTTTTATTTAATATAATATTGTAGCAAAATAACTTAGGACAAACCTTGATTGGATTTAGTCCTTCTAAATGGTTTACTTCAAACTAACTTTACTTTTCTCTGCCTCCAACTTAATCATTCCTCATTGCCAGATGTCAGTTAGTTATTCCAAGCAATAGAAAAAGATTTATGCCTTGACAAGTGGAGAGGTGAACCACTGGTTAAAAGAGTTATGTGGACGATACTTCTGATCCCAGCAGGAGTTATAGGCTTACTTTAAGTGACAGGAGAGAAGAGTTCTCCCTGTTAGTAACTGTAAATTATAAGATGTAGTATTTTGTCCCTTTATTCTTTTCCCAACATCTAGTGGTATGTTAACTCAAGAGTAAAACCAGTCCCCCGAGTGCATGGATAAGATGAATCCAATACATATAAGACATTTAGATGTGAGAGCTTGAGATATTCTTTCTAAAATGGGATTTATGAGATTGAAAAATATACACAATTAACACCCACATCATGTGTTTCTACACATCAATGCTTTAACTCTTTTAAAGACAAAATGTTAAAGTTCTGAAAATGCTGCGTGTCTTAGAGCATTGCCTATTCTCTTGGTATCTGTAAACATTTATATTCTATTACCTGGTCTTAAAATTGTATTCACATATAATATAATATAATATAATATGATATGATATGATATGATACAATATAATACACACACACACACATATATATATTAGGAAGAACTACTTGCTTAAGAGGTAGAAATAATTAACATTTTAGAATTAAAAACTTTAAGATATCATTCTAAAGACAGATGCAATTTACATAAATGAAAACCCTTACTACCCTATTTTGGAGTAATTTTAGATTTCTCCTAACATTGATACAAAATGATAGCCTATAATGATGTGTGCCTGGTATCACTTTCCTGCATGCTGGCCCTACAGAGAACATCTTTAATATTTACTTTTGTTATCAAATACTTTTTTTCTATTATTATCATTTCAACTTCAAAATTTTACAGTTATTCTAACCAAGATGATATGTGATAAATGATTATTTACAATTATTTTCTAGTAAATTGCAGAATTTTTAGCTATGAACTTTGTTTTGTTTTCTATTGCCTCAAATCTATAAAATTAAAGCAAATTATTTTCCAGATCTACATACTGGTAGCATTTAATATGCTAAGCAGTAATTTCCAAAGTGTCAATAGATCATTCATTCTTGCCTTACTTAATTACTCATGATCAGGAAAACTGGAGGTTTTGATGCCTAACATTATAAGGAAGTTTTGCCTTTGAACTGACAAAGGGTGTCTTGTAGGGATTCACATCTTAAGTATCAATCATAATTTCAGTAAACTATGTCTTCTATAAGGTGGAAAGTATGGTCTTGGATGTGAGTATGTTAATGGGGAAGAACATTTCCCAATCTTGTTTCATACTTTATGATGAGAATTGTTTTCCACAAAAGATTATTTGATCCACTTCTTCAAACTGACTAAAGATACATAGTACTCATACAAATGACAGAGAAATAGATATGAACTAGCCTTAAAGTTTTGAATATAGCCTTGTCCTGAGAACACAATATCTCCATGCAAATATTTTTTGCATAAAACAGTTTTTATGAAAACTGTTCTTATATGTAGCAGATACTTTGGAAATTAGTTTCCTCAATATACTGGTGATAAGTCAACTGTCACGTGAGTATACAACAGGTGACAACTATTATTTAACAGGTTGACCCACTAGATGAATAACTCCCACTTGGAAAAGCCATGGGAGTAATGACTGTAAATGCCTGGGTGCTTCTGTCAGCAATTTTTCTCATGGACCACTACATTTCTTTCCTAAAAAGAACAGCTCTGAGGTTTCTTCCACAGCCCATTGGTAGTGTGTTTTACATCTGTGGGCACCCATATAGTTGTGGATGTTCTAGAAGATGATTTCTGCTTAATCGGTATAATTATGATGAATAGAAAATGTATTAGAATATTTTTCATAACTGACATAGGAAAGTAACAGTATTCTCATTCACAAAGACAGCTAATTTTAGACTTCAGAACCAATTCAAAAACAGAATAGCTGTCCCTGCAAAGAATACACAAAGACAAATTCCAGGTGTTTATTGCTGAATCAAGGTCCGACTTGAAACAACTTTGGTAGACATAATCCTCTGCAGGAATTGACTTTCTTTACATACTCCTAGCCTCAGTTCATGTTACAGGACTCAGGATTCAGCCAACTAACTGTTATTGTTAAGTCCTGAATTTCAACGTCACTTTCTGTCTGGGAAAGAACTTTGTGCATGGCCAAGCATTACTCACTGGTCAGTGTGCCCTTCCTAGCCTGAGAAAAACTGTGTGACTTATCATGTCATATGAGAATGGGTCGGACCCTGAAAAATGTAACACATCATTGTCCAGAGTTTGGCTGTTAGGGTGTGTGTGTGTGTGTGTGTGTGTGTGTGTGTGTGTGTGTGTGTGTGTGCTGAAAGAGAGATATAGCTGAATTATGAAGAAATGTGAGAGTAAGGTGAGAGAGTGAGTGAGTCAGAGTGAATAAATGATGTAATAATATGTGAAGGAATGTAACAGAGTAGAGAGAAGAATTGTGTATAGAAGAGAGATATGGAGCTATGTAAAAAAGAGATGTAACGGGGCAGGAGAGAGATTTATGTATGTAAGGAGAGATATATAGCTGCATGTTAAGGGATGTATCTGTGTGGAGACAGAGATTTTCAGAGAGAGGGTTTTTTAAGGTGAAGCAAAAGAGAAAGTTGCCATCAGAAAGCATGTGTTTCCTTATTTTCCCCTCAGACAGAAAAAGTCTAGTCCTCAACTGCATTTGTGGATTTTTTTGCATAGCCTGGGCTGCTAGAGGCTGACCCTTCAGTTAGCAATAGTAATACATGTATGCTTAAATGTTTTGCTATGCAAAAGAAACTAAAACACAATGTTAAAAAACTTTTGACATTTTAAAATTGTGACTTCAACTGTGATCTGCCATACCAAGGCCATAATAATGAGATATCAGCTTTCTAATATTCTGTTTAGTTGGGACTATCCTTAAATAAGGGCATGGATAGCTAGAATACAGGTTTAATTTCTTCCTTCCACCATTTCTATAAATGCAAACTGACTAAAACACAGACATGCTCATTTTTTATACATATTCTAGGTTCCTCTGGAGACACACTGGTAGTATCTGTGACAGAAGCAATATGGTTTCTAAAAACAAAGGTATCTGCTATCTGGCTAACCAAACATATTTACCCAACTGTGCCTTAAACAAAATTTGCTCTCTGTTTGCACATGCACAACATTTTACAAGTGCGAGGGTCAAGAAGGACTGCAGAAGTCAGTTCTCTTCATCTACCATATGAACTGCAGAAATAGAATTCGGATTGCTGAGCTTCACAGCAGGTTGCCTTTACCTAGTAAGCCATCTCACCAGTCTCAAATGGAGCTTTTCTTATTCACGAAGATACAAATATTGAAGTTGCAATTCAGTATCTCAGCAAATGCATAGACATGTGTGATACTGAATGCAGCTGAATGTGGGGCTCAATTGGTTTTTTATGTTACCATGACTGAACTACTTCAAATATCTTAAAAAGCATTCTGAACATACAACCTTGTTTTAGTCGGTGTTCTATTGCTCTGAAGAGACTACATGATCAAGGTCACTCTTATAAGAGAAAGCATGTAATTGGGGCTTGCTCACAGTATTGGAGGTTTAGTCCATTATCATCATGGTAGGGAGCAAGGAGGCACACAGGCAGACATTGGTGTTGGAGAAGTAGATGAGAGTTCTCCATCCAGATACACAGGCAACAGAAAGAGTGAGAGACATTGGGCCTAGCATGGACTTTGGAAACCTCAAAGCTCCCTCCGCCCACCAGTGACATACTTCCTCCAATAAGGCCACACCTCCAAAATCCTTTTCAGATAGTGCCACTCCTTGATGACTAAGCATTCAAATATATGAGCATAGGGGGCCATTCTTATTCAAAACACCACAAACCTGCAGCACAGATCACCCAGACCCTGTCCTTCATAGATTCCATACTCATAGTTGTTCAGCCATAGACCTTGAGGCACCTTTGCTTCTGCTCTTTCTCTTAGACTCCACATCCAATCAGTGATGAAGCCGACCTTTGCTGTATAATGCACCTCTTACCACTTGCATCACGTAGACTTGTACTGCTCTATGCCATGGGCTAGTACATCTTCTTTATCAAAATACAATGATGGCTTTGCCCAACTCCTGTACCTGCTTCCAGTTTGGGTACCACTTCTCCAGATCTCTTCTTAAATGATAACCAATTGTTCCTACAACTCCCTACCAAAAGCAGCCAGGTGCTCTCAGAGAAATGGTTGATTCCATACCTAAAGCAGTCTATGATGATCATTAAGTACTTCATTGCTCAAAAGCCAGAAAGCACTCAATGACTAATGGTTACAAGGCCAGAGTACATAGGTTTGAAGGAGTCCATGTTGGCCAAAATTCAATTAGCATACGAAAAGTACATATTAATTAATGATAATGCTTAATAAAAATGGGAAATGAAATGGAAATAGTAACATTAACACCAACACTAAACTGTATGTGAAATTTATGGATCTAAATGAATGACAATGATGATGACATGAGAGAAAATACATCCATATAGAGTAATAGTTAAAAGGTGGTCAAAGTGTTGATACAAAGTATTCACATGGCCTTAAGCATTACTATGCAGATTAATAAATAACAAGAAAAGGAAAAATTATATAAAACTTAACATCAGTCATGAGACAAAACTTCTACTCAGTGTCTGGTGTTGTAATACTAGAAAAAGCACTGCACTGGTTGATTTTTATTGTCAAGTTGACACAAATTAGTGTCACCAAGGAAGAGGAAACAGTTGCAGAACTGTCAAGATCAAATTGGCCTGTGGACATGCCTGTGAGAGATTGTCTTAATTGCTAGTAGATGTGCCCAGTCTACTGGGTTAGTAACGACTCTAGGACAGTGGACCTGGGCAGCATAAAAAAGCTAGCTGAGGATGAAACAATGACAAGGCAATAAGCAGTGGTCCTCCATGGTTCTGTTCCAGGTTATTCCTTGAGTTCCTGATGTGATTTTCTTTGGTGATGGACTGGAATTTATCAGATAAAATAAACTCTTTGCACTACAGATTGCTTTAGGTATGATGTTTATCATAGGAACAAAAAGAAAATTAAAATATTTGCAAATCTCTAACTTCACATTTTTACAAACATCATCAACAACAAAAAACAAAACAACCCACGAATTAAAAGAAAACCATAAAAATATCAGGCAAATCCATCCATTATCTTAGGACACACAATGTACTTATTTTCTGGAATCTTCAATATCCCAAACCTGGGAGGCAGAGCCATTTTTTTTTCTAGAACATATGAGAGAAATAGCCAAGTGTTACCTGTGATAATGATTAATTTCTTGATTTTAGTATCTTTACTGAGTATTTGAAGGAAAAATTAGTGCTACATATATTGGATAAGATATTGTCAATGTTGAATTGTTTAGTTGTGATCATGTACTCACAATGAGTATGACTTAGTTCTTAAATGAGGCATGTATTAGTTGAAACTATCACTCTATAAACAGATTATTTTCAAATGATTTATACAGAAGAAAAAACACATTTATAGAATCTATATGTGGAAATGCAAAGTAAATGCAATAGAGACTGATAAGTGGAAATACATATACTCACATACATACATACATACAAATGTGTTCATTTTTTATCACGTAAATTTGAAATTATTTTGGCAATGCCAGGAGTTGAACTCAGATCCTTGGGAGTGGCAAACAGGTGTTCTGCTGCTGAGAAATATCCCTATGTCACATAAACATGAACCTTTTTAACACACAATGTCCCAAAATATTTACACACCTATACATAACTATATATAATTAAATGATATTTATATAATACACTATGAAATTCAAGTAGTGGGTAGGTATACTAAGCTCTAATATATTTTGTATAATCGTATATAGTATATAAGATACAATAATATATCTGTAAAGTTGCAGTCCTGCCATTCATTTATTAAAAACTCTTCCAAGGATCCCCAACTCAAAAAGAAGGGGAGTGTTATTTTGTGTTGGGTGCTCATTGGGGCTTAGAGATGTGGTAAGTCAGTAAAGGGAGAGACTTCTGGAGAACAACAAGGAATCCTGGACAGAGTGTGGTAAATTTTATTTATTCTTTACCCAATTTAAATCTCAAACAATTTTATAAGACCAATAACAATGAGAAGCAAACATATGGAAAGTCTCTTGGAATTTACATGTCTCTACTTTCTTACAATCTGATGTATTTCATGATGCTGATACTAAGTCCTTTGCCATGTTAATGGATGTAGTTATGTAATATGAATGTCAGATGATGCGTATATGGGGAAGCTGTACTCACATATCCTGTGAGCAAATTTATGTGGAAATATATTACTTAAATCCCAGCCCAGCCTCTGCTAGATCTCCACAGGTTCTCTTCACCCTTCTCTTTACTGTTTTCAGACTCACTGCTTCATCTTATCCTTCATCATTGTCCACCTTCCTGTTTCTCACAGCTTATGCCATTTCCTCAGGTCTTTGTTCTAACATTTTTCTGAGCTATTCCATTGAGTGATCTCTAATTTTTAAATTGATGTAACATACACTGGATTTTAATATCATAAGCTTCAACTCTTTGAGTTTCTACCAACTCTCACCATGGCAGGCAATGTTTTGTTCTCTATCTTTGGGCCACATAAAAGCGAGATAAGTTAATACTTTCTTTTGTGATTATTTTGAATAATTCAATGTCAGAGGTTCATCTCTATTGTGGTGATTGCTCAGATCTTCTATATTTAAGACAGGTTATCTATTATGCTCAGGGTTATTTTTTTTTTTTTTTTAAGTTTAGGACCCTCCATACAGTTTCCCATAATGGCTATACTTATACTAAGTTCTTACTAACAGTGTATTTAGGATTCACTTTTCTCCACATACTCACTAAAATGGTTATTTCCTGTATGTTGATAATAGCCATCATAATAGTTGTGAAGTAATAATGTGATTTTAGTATATAAATAAAGCTTCATCAATCCGTTGCATATTTTTATGTTTTTAGTGATAGATATAATTGAAATGCTTTGCCTTTTTAAACTGGATTTTCTTTTTTTTTTTTTAAGTTGTAACATATATTTGTCAATTTTGGACACTGATAATTGGTCACATATGCAGTTTGCCTATATGATTTTTCCAGTGCATGGATGAACTTTTTTCATTTTCAGTTTCATTTTTTCTTTGCTGTGCAAAAGATCTTTCTGTGTATATGATTGATTCAGAGCTCTGAAAGGAACAGATGAATAAGTAGGCATTGTTCTTAGGCTTATGGCTGTAGGCACCATTGGCAGGACCTCAGGTTTCTTCTTCCTTTGCCCTTTTCGATCACACACCATCAAAATCTCCACTGGTGCTGCTGCCATTGCATGGCCCTTCATGAAAAGCTGACACTTCCCACTGTTTCCGGTCTGAAGCCTTAGCACATCCACAGCATCCCAATGTCTTTGAGGCTTTCGTGCTATTGCCCAATGCCTTGCAGCTGCTATGGTCTCCCGCTGGCCTCATGCTCTGTGTGCTGCTTTCTGTACAGCTATATTCCGACAAAGGATACTGGTGTGCTGGTGAGCTTCCTATTCTCATGCCATTTAATTTTCAGCAAAGTTTACTGCTGGAAGGAGAGATGGCAAGGCAAGCTGGCTACAGTGTCTGCCTTCAGACATGGTCCTAAAGAGCGTTCCAGGACATCTTTTTTGAGAATTGAAACACTTCTAAAGACGATTTCATTTTTACAGTTTTAGAGTAACTTAAACACTCACATACCATCTTTTCTTGGCACATTAAAAAAATGTATAATTCATGGCTAAACACTCTTTGTACCTATAGAATGTTTTGTTTTATCAAAATACTAACCTCTTGCTGTGTTATTTATTTATGTTCACCACCATTTAGTATTATATCTTTCAGTTAAAAAAAATATCTTCAGAGTGTTCATCTCTGAGCCCTGAACTGATAATACACTCTTTGCAGCTCTTCCCCATGGATATCATCTCTGTAGAAGCTATTACTTTAAGTGGTTTTTTTTTAATGCTTTCTATAATCTCGTCCCATATCTCTGTGGGTCTTTTTTCTCCTTAGAGACTGTAAGGTGGTATACAGCACCTTATTTTGAAGAAAAATTAGATACTTTTAAAAACAAACAAAAAATCCATAAGATAAAGTAATTTAAGGTGAACAAGAACATAATAAAATCAGTAAGTAAAATAATTACTTGTTCAAACACTATATTATAAAAAGTATATTAAATCATGATAGAAACATCAAGAAATTCAAGTTTGTAAGCATCCTTACAATTTTCTTTGTAGGCTATGTTAAAATGATATCTGCATACTTGGAAGTGAATGAATGATGTCTCAAAGTATATAATTAATTATCCCTGGTTATTTTACACTGTAGCTAATTTAGATGTTACTCTCTCAGGCAGACAGGGAGAGACTTGATTGATTTAGTCTGGTGTCCTATTCTCATTAGGAAAGGAATGCTGTGACACCTCCTGACTGACACTTAACAAGTCAAGGCTTGCCTCTGGAAACAGAGAGGCTGAATACAAAAGAAGGAAATGCCCTTCAGAGGAGTTGTATTAAAGAGAGCCTGGAAGGGTTAGCAGATCAGTGTTTACAGAGTGATACGAAATAGCAAGTCTCATATGATCATCAGTGTTTGTTAGTTTGCTTTGTTGCAATTTTCTGTGTTTGTTATTCTTTTATTTTGAGACAAAATTTCCCACACAAGTCTGTATCACTGGTTGGTGTTGGAGAAAGGTTAAAAATCACAACTATGTCATTTCTCATACTGAAGCACATCAGTTCAAAGCTGTCCCCAGTAGGTCAATTATTTTCTTTTTTCCATACTTGTGCTTTGTAATGCTGTTGCTGCTGTTGCTGCTGTTAAGATGCATCTTCTCTTGGGGCTAATGTTCATTGCTTGAAGAAAAAATTAGAGGGTCAGTCAACCTGAGGAAGTTCAGAGCCCCTACACTTTAAAGAAACCTTGTTTCTAAAAATTCCAAATTTCACTTTTTCCCCTCTTCTCATTTCTTCATATATGTGGTCTATCTAGTTTTTCCAGGCTTTTGAAAGTAATTTTTAATCAGTAAAAGTTTTCTTATATAATCAATGCATTTAAAAGTGAAGATATCAAATGTATTTTCTGCATTGCAGACGTTTACACTATTATAAGCTGTTTCTATAAAGCTCTCAATACTTTTAGCACTTTAGCTGTAACAGTAAATCAGCCAGTGTATTAGAAGTTTACAATGTTCTTTGAGAAAGATGAAATTTATTATTAGCTTTTACAAACTTCATTATTTTCACAAAGTGCTATTAAATAATTTTACAAGATCTTTTTAGCCTTCCCATGTTGTGGTAAACGATACAGCTTTTCTTATGCATAAGTTAGAAAAAAGAAAAAAGAAAGCCGAGGTGAGGTCAAAGCAAGGCTGTTTTGCTAACACAATGCTACAGGAGAAACCCATGGGCACTAGAATTTTTAAAAATAATAAAGGCTTATGTGATGTTGGTCTAGCTTTCTACTGTTGCAAAAATCGTATTCTAATTAAAGGAAGACTTTTGTGAGTCTACCAGACCCAATAATAAAAAAAAAAAATCTCTCAGGTATTTAATTTATTATATGCTAGACCCAGTACTAAGTGCCTTTCACAGTGTTATTTATTCCTCAAGGCAATAACATAAAGATTTACTTCATACATCTTACAAACAAAAATGGAGGCACAGAGAATTCATATGACACAACCATAGAAAATACTATAGAGTAGTAATTTGGAACATCTTTGTCACTTTCGCCATCTGGAAATCCATCAGAGTTGCATATGCTTGGCTGTCACCTTCCACTAACTGAGACATTCAAAACATATGGCCTGGAGGTATGTGTTCTAACACATGATCTTGGTATGCTACAATCTACAGACTTCTGCCGTGACAAGGCAGAGGATCTCCCAGGAGGCACAAAGAGTAAGAGAGACTTACAGTCACTGGCTCAGAACCTTGTCACCATCAGAGGATGACTTCTGAGGGACACAATAAGAACCTGCAAGAAAGGTTTTGTTTCATAGAGAAGGTGGGAATTCCACTGCTCACAGTGAGGCCAGCTGCTGGGTTTTCAGGCAATATATTTTATGGTCATGATAATGAAGGGGGAGGATAAAAAATGAAGTGAAGTGAGGATGGTATTTAGTCCTGCTTTCATGTACTTCTGCCAAGTGTTCAGATACATAATGCATCAAACACGTTATAGCAACAGCCAATTTTTTTTTTTTTTTTACAGCCAATGATATAGAGATGTCATTATAATGAAGCAGAGGATGGTTAGAGACCACCTTGGCAGGGCATGTTGGTTCCAGTTTGAAGTGATCTTACTTATCATTGAATGGAATGACGGCCAAACCTGCTGTCACGATGTCCTGAAGTTCTGCTGTGGCAGCAGTCTTCAATTACTATGTGGTTTCTTTTTCCCCCTGTCATCTGGGCTGTCTCTGGGCCACTGATGGAGAACAGCCATTCTTAACATCCACTTCCCAGTTTACCAAGTGTAGCATTTAAAGTCACTGATGTTATCAGTTTACCAAGTGTAGCATTTAAAGTCACTGATGTTTGCCGTGACTAGCAGTTAATAGAAACTCATTGATGATGCTATCAGGAGGAAATTCATTGATTTATTGGGTTCAAGCATTCTGAGGCTGCCTAGCAGTAAGTGGTCAGTAACTGAAGTATCATGATTATTGTTGCTAGTGAGATTGTTATCCGTAATTTTCAGTGTCAGTCATTTTTTGACTTGTACAGGAATAGGTTGTAGGTTTAACTAAGATCTTATCCTCAGAAAACCCTCTTCCTCTTTCAGTTGAAAGGGTCTCTCCATGTGCCTACTCATCTGTGTCTGTTTGTTCTAGGGCAGCTGCTGGTCCAGCTGTTCTTATAACTATCAGTATTATCCATGTCAAAACTTCTCAGGGTCTATAGTCAATGTGACCATCCTGTCTGTCTTAGTTCTTCAAGAAGATATAAAATAATAGATTAAATTGTTTACTTTGGGAAGGAATTCAGTGTAATATAAGTATTTAGCTGTCTAAGCCTCCTGCTAAAAGCCTTTATTTTAGGTTAAATGAATAAAACTAAGGATATAGATGTGACCAAATTATAATGGTTTAACATTGTTTTAAGATTTTTGTCAACTCTCAAATAGGATTTCTGAAAATTTTTCTTTCTATGTCATTGTTTTACTTTTTTTTCAAAAAATTAATGTGGTAATTGAAGGTAGAAAAAAATATCATGCACTATATTATTTCAGTACTGCAATATATTTACCCAAATTGATCGAGTGTAAAAAGCTGCATAGAATGAGTAATGTCCTTGCTCTATATTTTGTAGTTGTTATACACATCAAATGTATAGTATACATATCTCTTATCCCTCATTTGTTGATATTGTTACATGTTTTGTTTGAGTACTGAGGAAAAAAAAAACCCTGTATTTTCTTTCTTTAGGACAAATCTTGGCCCAATAATAGTGAGAAAGCTCTATTGTTAACTCATTCTGCTCCCTTTGGTGTCTCCAAGTGGGCATAAGTTAAGGTATAAAGAATAAAAGTCACCGTTAGAAATTACAGCTGCATATGGCATTCTACAGACATCTACAGAAAGAGCTATTCTTTGTATCATGCAAAAAAAAGATGGCTATATTCTCGAATGATTTCATAGAAAATGTCTTCTTAATATTTTAATGGTGAATGCTATAAAGTTGGACGTCACTTGAAGGAGTCAAGAGATGTGCATGAGCTTAATCTCATCTTGTCTTCTTCAGTGCTCATTAATGTGGTTATTTAAAAACTCCTTGAGATCTCCGAATTTATGATCTAATCTTCTAGTCAGCTGGTCACCTAGTAAAAACAAACTAGATTCTGTTTTATCATCTTCCATGTTCCTAAATCCATCTTGATAGCTTATAATTGACTGGACCATGTTGAAATAAAAGAACAGAAAGAGAAGGGGATAGGGAGAGATGAAGAAGGAAAAATAAAGGAACAGCCAAAATAAATACCCAGAAAAAAGATAAACGGCTAGAAATAATAAAAGGAAAGCAAAGACTGTTCAGTGAGCCATGTTGTACTTAGTATTAACAATTTCATGCGCTACCTTTAACAATAAAATTTATGTGGTTTTAGTAAAAATGTAAATAAAATATTTAATAAGTCATTTGGTGTAGCTAATATACCTCACATCTGTGGTTCTTTTGATAGACCATCCAAAATATAATGACCTTTAACCTAAGACTCTCTTTTAAAATAAAACAATATCTCTGAATGTTCGTGGTTAAAAATATCAAGGAATTTCCACTAATAGCTGCTAAAATAAATGAGAAATATGTATAAGATTGCTTGCCTAACATGCAGTAGAGTCTGGAATATGTACTTGGGACTGTAAATTAAATACATAAAGTTTTAAAAGTAACAGGAAGCCACACACCATTCCGGGTTTGCAACTGCACAGAACACAATGTTAAGAAAATTAATCTTTATCATGTTTCTAGCTGTATGTGAGAATCACACATCCAATACCTTAGAGTCACATGGTCTAATGTGTCTTGCTTATCTGATCAGTACTTCTATTTGTTGCTTTTTTCTTTGTCCAAGTTCATGTTATTCAAAATGTCTCATGTTTAAAGGTAACCATGGGATACTTGAAAGTTGGAATATCCTTAAGGGAATGAACGAACTTACTTTTTATTAACTTGGAATCACAAAGAGGTTTTTAAGTAAACATGCAAAGCTGGGAGGTATTTTATAGAATTAATGTTCTCTGATGGCCACTATAAAAACTCTAAGTTCTAAAGCATCCACATCTCTGGCTTGAAATAAATTCTGACTTTATTATTCCTTATAAAATCATAGTCTCTATGATCTGGTTATGCATTCATTAAAAAAGTGGGTATTTTATTTATCTAGCTAGTCATTTATAGATCAAACATACATGGTTTCATGGTTGGATAAATTTCCAAGTAGTTTCTTAATGTTTGTAAATACTGAGAGCCAAAGATTTGGTTCTTTATTCCAACTCCTCCAACTCTACCCCTGCTCTTTTAATGATATTACTTTATCTTTTGAAGCCTCTCTGTTTACTGTTAAAATGAGATACCAATCTTATAAATACCAAAGCAAGGTTCAAATGAGTTAAAACAAGTGACAGAACCCTAGAAGGACTCAAAGTTAACTAGTGATACTTTCCTCTTAGCTGAACATTTCTAAAGTTCACTTATTGCCGTTCATATTTAGATGAGACATTCTAATTAGTGTCCTAGCTATCTTCTTTCTTCTTTCTCATTCCTACCAAAAATTCTCACTATCTATCTTCCCAATTTAGAAGAAAGCTTTTCATTAGTGCAATAGATACAAATGTTTAGTACGTTAGTGAAAACTAAACTATCAACAGCTATACTTAAGAGTTTGAAAAGACTTAGTTTGAACAGTCAGTTGATTGCCATTATTTCCGGTAATCACTTTATATAAAACAATTCATATATGTAATAAGGTGAAGCTCTTCCAGTCACTGGTCAAATTTTTTATTAAATTAAATATATTGTTTTCCACTTCCTACATGTGTATTCTATATCATTACCCCTGCCTGTACCCTCTCATGATTCTCACTCTTTTTCAACATCATGGCCTTCTTTTCTCTAACCATTATTGTTAAACACACGCGTGCGCGCGCGCGTGCACACACACACACACACACACACACAATGAATAAATAAACAAATGCTGAGTCTTTTTTGTGTTTTTGTATTTATATGTTTTTGTGGTTCACAACTTAGCATTAAATAACTAATTAGGCTATTATTCCTGGAGACAAAAAAATTCTCCCTCTCTCAACAGCCATTAATTACCTGAATCTCTTCATTTAGGGAGATGTACCTGCGAAATTTTTGCCATTCACACTGACATGTCAATTAGTTTTGGCATTGTTCAGGTCTTTTTAGTCAGCCATATTGTTTTCATGCCAATCAGTATGTTTGATTTCTGTGGTTTCTGTTTAAAACACCTTTTTATAATAAAAGGATGATTCCTTAATGCTAAACTATACTTTAACTTATGTATGAAAAATCCCTGCCAAAGAAAAGTGATCCCTAAATAAAATTTAAATTAAGTTAAATTTTATCTTTACATTGAACACGAATACTTGGTGTATTGTATGTATCATGTGATACTTTGATGTTTGTCCATATTGCTCAAATCAGGTTAAACATATCTGCTCTTCTAAAACATTAACCATTTCTCCACGATGAAAGTATACAAGAGTCCCCTCATTCTTTTGAAATATGAAGTACATTCTTGTTATCTGTAGTCACCCTGCTGTGCAGTAACACACCAGACCTCGGTGCCAACTAAGTGTAACTTAACCTTGCTCCATCCTCCCTTTAATCCCCCAAAAGCGTGGTGTTTCTAACACACATATTTTCTTAAAAGCTTTTTTCTTTGGCATTTAAGAACACTGTCTGACACTTCAGCTGTAAACTGTGGGGCCGGTTTGTGCAATGAAACCACTAAAATTGCACAAAATGTGAGTATGAGGGCACTAAATAGGCAGCTACTGAGGAGACCTGAGAGAAGGAGAGTTGGCCTTGCTTGGCATCAGCTCCAAATGCGTGTGGCACATGTCAGCAAGTGAAAGCAACATGAGGTATTGACTTTGGGGTCACAGATAAATTTTAGTAAGAAGACAAATTTCCTAATACAGAATCCACAAAAATAAACTTCATTTGTTAAGTCCTACATGTTTGTGTCCATCTATGTATCAGCTAATAATATGACTCCTTCCTATGAGTCTTTTCAAGTGTGTGTTTGTTTTATTTTTCATGGTTTGGAGGCAAGGTTTCATAGTTAGGGTCAGACTGACCTTTGAAGTCAGTACTCCTGCCTCAGCAGTCCCAGTGCACTGAGATTATACGATTGTATTCCATAGAAAGCTAAAGACATGTTTTTTAAGTTTATTTTCCTTTTAAAACTTTGAGAAGAAAAAAATCATCCATTTTATCAGGCAGGCATTCTAACAACTTGCTTTCTTCGAGTATTATGTAGTAGCTTATGAATATTGCAGACACTCGGGTGTTAACTGGTTGAGTTAATTATTTCTGTGCAATACACAGGTAAATTTAGAGGATGGAAAAGTTAGATCAATTGATTCAATAGAGTCCTTAAACTTTTTGTCTAAGTAAGAATTTGTACTAACTAAATTCTGAGTTTTTATTGAATAAAGAACATATAATAAGATCACATAGAATATGCTAGTTAGAAAACCATCTTTCCATGAATTAGTAGAGAATAGATATGCATGTATGAAAGAAATCTAAATTGTAACATGAAGTTGCTTATCCGGTGGTTAAAACCTATACAGCAGCTACAGCCATCCTTTTAATATAGCTCTTTAAATGTCTTTCTGGTACTGTCCATTTGACAAGGTTTTCTGCATTTTTAAAGACTGAACAACAGTTTACAGTAATAACTGGTGAGAGGTAGACTAAGATTATTTTTAAATAAGAGAGGCCAATAAGAACCTATCACATTTTCAAGACACTGAAAGGGAGGAGAAAGGTCCGATGAATTGTAATTTCAGCCTCCCTCTTCACATGTGTCAATCAGATTCCAGCCCCGCCTATGCCAGCAACATCACATTTACATTTATACTCCTCCTACTCTCGACATCTTGTCACAGGAACATTGATATCCACAGAGCCTTAGTAACAGTAAACTAAAGGCTGGAGAAGTTATGCTTTGTTGAAGGTCAAATAGCAAGCAAGTGATTTAGTTAACATTGTGTGTCTCCATTCTACACAGTGTCCCTTATATCTGCTTTCTGTGAGTCAAAATAAAGTTTGTAGTATTGAGTCTGTCATCAGAAAGTTCTCAAGGAGCTAAATTCTAGGCACTCATGGAGATAATATCCTTCAAAAAATCACTGACAACCTGGGTTCAAGACACCAGCAGAGAAGAAGGGAGAAGGTGTACCTGACCTGGTCTCTTCCCAAACATTAAGCATCCTCATGATAGAAAAGCAGATTTTTCTTTGTAGGGTAACACTCTACCATCTTCAGTGTGTGCAATGGGAAAAGGTGGACTTACCGTCTCACACTAATAGAGTCTTTCACTAATGAACTCACACCTTTCTTCTATAAATTATGTAAACTAAAAGTATAATGCTTTTTTGTTTGTTTGTTTGTTTTTGTTTTTTTGAGACAGGTTTCTTGGTGTAGCTTTGCACCTTTCCTGGAACTTACTTTGTAGCCCAGGTTGGCCTCGAACTTACAGAGACCTGCCTGGCTCTGCCTCCCGAGTGCTGAGATTAAAGGCATGCACCACCACAGCCCAGCAAGTATAATGGTTCTTGTCACTGATAGGTGCATAAGGCTCAAATGAGAAAAAAATAAATGGCAATGATTTTCAAAATATAAATTCTTAACTCACAAATGTAAGTTTGTATTAATTAATTAATACATTGTAAACATGTAGTAAGTTTTTCTCCAATGTCAAGTCTTCTCAGGAACATGTTAAAATTTTCAGGTTTTCCTTAGTTGGTAGGTGACATTATAAAATATTCCTTGTGTGGACTTAATTTTCTCATATTTTGAAGTATTTAGAATCTGTATCATTCAATAAAACATTATGAAGGGAATACTAAAAGTTGCAAATTTTGCTGAAAACTGATTCTACAAGAATGATTTCAGCAAGTCTCTCTCCTGTTGAAATGATTGTGTGGTAGTGCAATAGAAGACAAGAGTTAGCTAACATTTATGGCTCAGGAGAAAAACTCACATGAACAGTAGAAGTTGGCTGAACTGGAACTCATAGGGTGAGAAAAAGTCAGTGGGTCCTAGAACAAGGTCAGGGAAAAAAGGAATCACAGACAAAATTCCAGGTGGCCACAAGCAATCAGACTCAGAAGTTCTAAAACAGATGCGTGTCCATTTCTAAAATATGTATACAAATGGTTATGAATGTTCTACAAGTGTTCTCAAACTACTGTTAGGTAAGTTCTACTCCAGAGCCTATTATGACTAATTCATCAATGGGATAAGATGCCATCCCTAAAATTTTGATATTTTTTTGAAAAGTGTGTAAAGAATGAAAAACTCCTAAAGCCTTTTTTCTATCCCCTTTCCCACAGTAGAGCACATCTATAGTCTCTGGGTTTTTAATAATTTAAGCACCCTGTCTATAGCAAGTACTTATACTGGGTACATTTTGATTGAGTAGGATGGAATACTTAAATGGATGATTGAATGTGAGGAGAAATTTTCCACTGTGTTGCTAATGAAAATGCTGGTAATACAGCATTGCAAGATAACTTGCTCTCTTCTATCTTTAATACATTGATTTTAAAATGTGCATGGAAATTAAGAACACAGGAGTCAAACATATTCAAGATTGATGATAGTGTTTCTTTCCTTCTTAGATGTTATTTGTAGGAAAACATGTATTGCGTTTGATTGAATGAGAAAGTAATTCTTAGCAGGCTTTCTGTACTCCAGAGAAAGATTTATGATTCTAATCTGAATGGGCCTCTCAGGAAGCCCAGGTTCCCACAGAATACAGGAAATGATGCATTTTTTCTACAGCTCAAAAGGACACATTATGTATTAAAGAGGATAACTGAAAGTCAGTCCATTCTGAAGCTATCCAGCTGCACTATTAGCCTAAATAAATCATGGCAACCTTTATGCTTTCAAGGTTTTATGTGTCAATTTAACACTTTTCAGCAAGTACATGCTTTTTAAGGATGTCATCATATGGAGCTTAGGATTCCTTGTACACATATGAAATGACCACCTTTCCAAGTAAAAAAGCAAATGCACAAGGAGCCGCAGAAACTTCACAGGCTAAATTGTTTTCCTTTTTGATATGGTCCTGTCAACTTTGCATCCAACGAATAGCCCCACCAGAGGAAAGTCTCAAAAAATGTACACAGTTTCTCTAAAAAGAGCTGGGTTTTTCAAATAATAGATGCATCTCTATCCTATGTCAAATAATACTATATAAAACACATTTTACTTCAGATTTATTAAGTGAAATAATTGCAGCAATGTCCACCATCTTACTATAATGTAATTAATTGAATGGAATGAGCCTTCAAGCTTTTGAATACTTCTGTGCTCAAAATATAATAGATATTGCATTTCTTTAACTATTATACGTCTGCATAGCTGATTAATTGATTAGATATGTTCATTTTTTAAATCTTAAATTATCATGGCAGTCTGTAGAATAACACAAATTTCCACCATGAAAGCTGAGTTGAGAACCACATGGCAGAACATCCCTGAATCACCAAAATCAACTTCTGTTTTAATAAAACATGTATTTTTATTTCTGCATTCATAGATATGTTACTAAGGATGTGGATAGGGAACACCACAGACTGCATCCATTTTTATAGTTTTACAAACTTGAAACCACCCATTTCTAATGGGAAGAATGATTGCAGTGTGTAGTCTATTTGTTGTCAGAATATGATGCCCCAGTGTTCTGTGGCTTTTACTCTAAAATTTCCTAAGCCTTTATACTGCAGACTATTCATTTTCGTTTTTATAAAAATTCCCAGTGCATTAGCTAATATGATTTAAAGCATATTTTTTTCTTTTTTTTTTTTTCTACTCTAAAAGAATCTTTTACACAATGATTCTCTATTGGACCCTCCCTGGATGGTGAATATAGTTTCAATGGGCTGTTTAACTCTTAACTTCTCATACCACAGCCAGGAGGCTGGCTACAGCTGCTTTTCTGAAAAGGTTCATGAGGTTTGTCTCAAATATATTTTAGATTTTGACAACGAGCTTTGCTTTTACAAGCTATATGATGGGTTTATACTTTTTACAAGATGCCGTTCTAAAAACATGTATAATTCCCCAGCAGTCCTTTAAAAAATGCTTTCCCTTTGAATGGGCTTTACCCCAAAGACTACTATGTTATATATATATTTCCTGCTTTACTTTTCATTTTAAAAGATTTATTCTTAATCCCACGCATATTGGAACATTGTTCAGACACAGTATCGGGTTTGCTGGACCTTAGTGGCATAGTGGCAGCAGCCTGCATTTTGCCACAAGAGTGGCGAGAATCTGGTCTCTGCCCTGTAGGTGGTTGAAGCTAGAGAAGCTTGTCTCTTCCAGGTGGGAAATCAAACTGTCAGGAAGAGTCATGGAAGTCTGATTGGTTTACTAACTTCATTAAATGAAAACGTTTGCAGTGCAGGGACCCCCTGTTCTCACTGTCTGCTGCTGTTAAACAAGCCGGTGTTTCATAGGCTGAGTGGAATGCCATGTGCAGGCCCAGCAGGAGGACATTCCAGAAGGTCTGTGGGCCTTCTTACCTTGTCATCTGTGGGCTTCATAAGCAAGTCCTACTTGGGAGACTCCAACTCCCTCTCTCCATTACTCAACAACCCAAACCTCAGGCACAAAAATGTCCAAGTGAAGTAGGGGCTGAGCTACTCTTTTCAGATCTTGATAAATCCGATTTCAGATTGACTCTAAAAGCTATTAGCTTTGGGGCTAGAGCGTGTCTGATGACTAGGCCCAATGCCTGAGAGGTTTCCCTTAATTTCCCAGGACAAATGCTCCAAAATGAGTGTGAATGAATGTTTTAAGGAAGGATGGAATTCATTGTTCTCTGTGCCTGGGGCTGGGGGAGGGGTGTCTCAGAGTTCATAGTTAAGTGTGTTTAGAACTGCATCCTATGACTTGTGGATTCTTAACTATGCAGCCAACTTGCTTGGTGGTAGTTTAAACTGTGGAAAATCTGAACCAAATGTGTATACAGTTGGTTGTTTTTTTTATTTCTTCTTGTTTTTTAAAAAAATTTAAAATAGCAGGCTGTGGAATATTTAAATTCTAAAAGAAGCTTTTTATTTTAAAAGTAAATAGCTATGTTAAATGAATTGCAATGGTTTTATAATTCAATAATTGTGTCATTAGTTTCTTGGAAGTTCTGTTTTTTTTTTTTAATTATTATTACAACAGCCAAAAAACTTCATTGAGGTAAAAAGAAATGTCTGCTTGTCCTAAGAATTAATTTTAAAGAAAGCATTTTTTATTTCTTAATAAAATTAAAACAACCTGTTGCTCTTCTCAAATGAGAACTTGTCTGTAAGAAAGACTTGGACTTTCATATTTACAACTATTTAATTATATTCATACATATTAACTACTTGATGAATTGCTGGTTTAGACATGTGTTTAAGTATTTTAAGTGATAGTAAAGTTCCTAAGGTATTATCAGTGTCCTTCAACTTACTACACAGGCTTTGCATTCAATGAAGTGAGCTGCACCATTAAGCGACTGTGATGCAGAACTTTGGCTAATTGATTTTTTTTTTTTTTTAACCTCACAAGTAAGTGTTCTTTAACAAGGCCATCTGCTTCAAAAGTACATGCTGCAGTACTTATTCGATATAGTTTTAAACTAAGGGTAGGTCAGCCGTGTTATATATGTCTACTAGCTTGTCTTATTGTTAGATGTGTTTACAGTCCTCTTTGCTAAGGATCAATGAAAGGAAATAAGAATAAACAATGAAATCCCTAAGATATCTACAAATTGTTGATGCCGCAAGGAGGAACTGCTCCAAATACCTAAATAGAAGACATTTAATTCAATAATAAGACATGAATTTTATTAAATACATTAGTTATATCTTCCAGTGTTTAATCATCAGTCTAAAAGGTGAATTGTATTTACTTATTTCAAGAATATATATATAAAATCCTTGACTACTGTTTTAATAATTCCTGTTGTTTTCAAAAGGAAATGCATGTCTCAGTGTGTGTATATGATAAGAAATAATAAAATATTGCATCAAAAATGTAGTTCTAAAAGGTTAATCCTAGATATCAGGTTGATATAATGGCATAAATGATTAAAATATGTTTATTAATTAGTAATAGTCTTGTTTTATATTGACTTCTATTATTTCATAAAAATCACTATTTCAGATAGAAAACTCAATAAACTTTTAAAATAAAACTTGTTAGTAATAACAGACAGCTTGTCTCCAAGTCTGTGATTCGGGTTCTGAGAGCATCTCAGAGGTGACGGTAATCGATGTAAAGGCTCCAGCAGGTTAAAAAGATAAAAGAGACTGAGTTGGGCAATGGTGGTTCCATCACCATGCTCCTGTCTGTAAAATAGCCATTACAAATTGAAACCCTTGAATAGTGACAAGTAGTGTTCCTATTTTTATTGATCAGCACTGATTGAACTATTCTGGAGGGGACTGACTGCTTTCAGTCAAGCATGGTGACCTTAGGCTTCAGTGTGCTGAGCAGTGAATGTGTCTACATGGTTAGAGCCATGGCTTTGGTACGTGAGACAATTTGTCTTGCATTTGTGTGTTTCACCTTATGTGCATAGCCTCAAAATCAAGCATAGGTATACCACCAATTAGTAAGTATTTCAGGATCTTTTTTTAAACTGCATAAAATATTCATAATACTGCTTTGGATATGGCTTTAAATTGCCATCTAACCAAAACTTGAGAGGAATTTGAATTTGTTTTCCCGAAGTAATTAGTCCTTTATTAAAATGATATTTTACTTAAAACAAAAAAAAAACCTTACCTACATGGTACATTTACAAATTTATTGATTGACTTCATCACTAATCAATCCATTACTTCTTTTAACAAATTTTTACTCTTAAATTATATAAGTATTATGTAAATATTTAAATTTATATATAAAATAATGTCCCTAAGATGCTTCTTTGAAGATACAGCTTTAGTCTACAAACTGTGGAAATAAAAGAAAATGTTTGAGCACATTTGTGTTCTGTATTTCATGCTAAAGCTATCAATTATATGTCTCCTAAAACTCTCCAAAGAAGCATAAAGGTGGCACAGTGCTCAATATTTTGGATTTTGTGTCCACTGATAAAGAAATGCCCATTGCACAACATGCCCTGCAGTAAACTAATAATGTATTTCCAATGCTTAGCTTTGTTTCTTCATCTGGTTTATAAATTTTAATTGAGCTGATAAAATTAGAAGTTATTAGAAAAACAGATACTGTAAATTAGATCTTAAACTATTCAATGACTTATCTTGTTCAGTCTTTCATTATACAATTGATCAAGGATCTTGTGATGGGTCAGATTTTATGGGGCTACACTTGGGAATTCTCTTGACTTTTCTGGTATTTTCAGTATTCAAGAAAAAATATATTAACAATGATTCAACCACAATGATTCAACCACGGCTGTGATGGTTGCTACTATAGACTGTTCTCTAAAATGGCAGAAAGTGACATTTAAATTAGCATCCTGCAAGTCTTCTGAGAGAATGATTTCCCAGAAAACACTGATTTGGGTGTTGGGAAAGGACAGTGATGTTAGATGTTTGTTCTCTAATACAGAAGCCGTTATTGTTTCCTTTCTTGGGCCACAAGTGTTCCATGGCCTGCTAAGACTTTCTTTTCCTATCAATTTGCTCTCCTTCTTCATGGAGGGAAAGCAATTCTCTATTATCTATTCTCATGACAAGTCATAGTACTTTGCCTTTAGTGGCAGATGATCATTTCTTTGAATTACATGCTATTTTACCATATTTATTATTGATTATATTGTCATTTTAAAAATTCCATAATCAATTTTATGTGCCAATATTGAACTTAAACATAATAAGATAATCAACCTGGGAATTGAAGAGAATTATATTTAAAACACACACACACAGACACACACACACACACACACACACACACACACACACACACAATGGGTGGTCAAAAGAGTCTTCTCTGTGGAGAGAACAATCTTGTACATAAAACCTGAGATGCAGTCTATCCTTTTAAGTATAACATGATCATTTCTGTGTACCATGCTGATTCCTTAGGTCATCAACAGATATAAGAATTATAGGGGTCACTGAAAATTTATGGCATCATTTCATGAAATTTAAGTTGTATCAATCTTTATGTAAAGGTTTAACAGTTGACAGAGTCTGTGATACAGAAGTAGCCAGGCAAGAAAGTTGTGTAGATGCGATCAGTATAAATCACTATGCCTCATAGAAAGTGTAAGGAATTTCAGATGATGAAAAAGGCAGTGTCAGGTTTTGACAAGTCTTTCTGAGTAACAGAAAGCATTGATCAGAGTAGATTTGACAATGTAAGAAAAGAAATCAAAAGTTTAAATTTGAAAGTGGTATTAGGTCACTAGGTTTGCCAAACATGCAAACTCATATATGGCTGAATGGCTGTGGAGTCTGATTTCAAGGCAAGGTGACCCACAAAATAAAAAAGAATTAGTATTATGTAACTATATGTCTTTTCATTTAGCCCCTATGATACATTGAAGTTTTTCTCTTCACATAAAAACATGCTTAAATTGGATAGAGAAAATAATTGTAGTTAAAGACATGGAATGTTAATCTTAATTCTCTCCCTGGTTCTCATTTGTGTGTGTGAGTGAGTGTGAGGGGTGTGTGTGTGTGTGTGTGTGTGTGTGTGTGTGTGTGTGTGTGTGTGAAGGTTAGGGATGTTATATACTCACACATGAGTGCATGTTTGTGGAGGCCAGAGGGACAACCTTGGATACAGCTCCTCACTTTTTTTCTTGAGATAAGGTCTCTCATTAGCCTTGAACTCACCAGTAGGTTACATCATCTGGTGACTGAGCCTCTAATTCTCCAGTTTGGATAGGGATTACAATTGTTTAGTACCATGCCTTGCTTTAACAAATATACTTTAGCTGTTTGTCTCTATTACTATCTACTTATTTCTTTGAGGCAGTGTTACTCCCTGAATCTGGAGCTCATGTTTCCTTAGATAAAATAGAAGCCATCAAGTCCCAGCAATTCTCCTTCCTCTATTCTATTTGAAGCTGGATTGCAGGCAAGGGCTAGATGCCCTTCTTTTTAAAATGAATTCTGAGGTCTGTAACACAGTCCTCATGATCCTATAGGAAACTCTTTTAAATTTTAAGCCATCTTTTTAGGCTGCCAAGTGAGCTTCTGAAATAAAGTCAAACTATATCACTTCTCCTGAGCCTTCCCTTCAGTAACGTCCATAGACAGAGGTACCTCTCAAAAGGGCATTCTGCTTCCTGTTGCAGCCCAGCAAGCTCAAGTCAACTGTTCCCTGCTTCCTTCTCAGATTTTATTCCTAGTACCCACCAAATTCAATCATTTAACAATATGAATTATTTGATGCTATTTCCTTTTCTCTCTGTAAGAACTGACAATGAAGAGTCTCTCCATCTACCAAGAGCACTTTCTATTTGCATATTGCCTAATTCTCTCTCCCTCTCTTTCTCTCTCTCTGCTATCATTTAAAGAAGCTTTCTTGTTCTATGTTCATGTGTTGTTTCATGCATTCAATAAATACTTGAGTAATATTTATTTGCTAGTTATTATCTAGGCAATTGAAGTTCAGCGTAGGGCAACAAAGGGGAAGCATCTCTGATTTCAGCCTCTACATATCTGATGGAAGACTAAAGAACAATGCAAGAAAAGAGTGAGCAATCAAGCAGGAATTACGTGGAAGCAAAATAAAGTAGAAATGATAATAGAAAATCCTAAGGATTAAGAGTTATGACATTTAAGAGAAATTATTAAAATAGAACCCATTAAGAAGGTAATATTTGAACAAAACTCACAAAGAAATTGAATCATAATGCATTGTGATAAAAGTTCAACAATATCCAACCATTTGTAGAGGCCCAATGGCATTGAGCCCAGTGCATTACTGGTGTGCTTTTGAAATATTAAGGGCAGTTTGCTTGTTGCAAAGTGAAGTGGGCAGAGGAGAGTAGGGTGTAGCATATGTGAAACTACACAAGGTAGACCAGAGTAGCAGGGACCTTCTTAGCTATAATGATTTTTTTTTTCTAATGAAATAAGAGCTGTGGAACTTTTGGACAGGAGAGAAGAATTGTCTGGATGCTAATTCAGATTCATCTGTACGAGGAAAAATGTAAAACAGAGAGGCTAGTTAGAAATATTTCCCGGGAAATGTTCAAGAGATGGAGTGGTGGAGCATGAGGGTGTGGCTACAGAGATGGTAAGAAGGGGCCAAGTGGTGGATGTATTTTGAATGCAAGCAGAGTTAAGTGGTTTCTTCTTATTAGGATGTAAGATGAAAGAGGACTCCTAACAGCTTCAAGGTTCTTGCTTTTAGAGATGGAAATAAACAAAAACAAATGAACAAAAAATGCTGTTTATTACAAAAGCAGATACAGCATAAGCAAATTTGAGGAAGAAAATTAGTTATTTTTAAATTCAGTTTTAGGTCCAGAGTCTGAAAGAGGCAATGAAGAATGGTTATACACACAGCACAGAATTGTACAAGAACTGGGCTGCTAGGAAGAATCAGTGGTAAAGACCATCTACTGTTCTTACAGAGAACCCATGCTCAGCTCCCAGTACTCTTATCAGACTGCTTACAATTGCTTGTAACTCCAGCACTGGGGAATCTGATAGCCTCTTCTGGCTTCTGCAAGCACCTGCCCTCACATATGCACATAAGCACACCACCCCACCCACCCCACCCCCATACACCCCATACACACATACAGATTAAAATTAAAATTAATCCTTTTAAAAATGTGCAGTCATGCATAAGAGGTCAAATTAATTTAACCATCTATTCTTGTTTTAACAGCAAACTCATTTATTGGTACAAATAGTTACAAGAAAAGTAATAAAAGCTACCACTGTCTTCTGTGTCAGATGCCATTTCCTGTCTTTATACATAATACAGCCATCAAAAGTGTAGAACAATCTGGAAATATAAGTGTTGCTACTGCTCTCATTTTATACACAAGGAAACTGAGGGCCGGAAAAACTAAACATCTTCCAAATTTGTGTAGAGAATATTTTCTTTAAAACTTACACAAGCCTGGGGTCTATTTGGCAACTGTGTTGGGATAATTCTATATTAATATTTAAAAGAGGAAAGAAATAAAAATAGTGAAGTGAACCGAAGTATCATATCTGCTGTAATTTAGAAATGTTATGATGTCAAGTGAGAAAGGAAACGACTACTGCCTAGAGAAATTGTTATAACAAATCTATTAAACTGTCTTGAAAACTAACAATAAAACAGTGTTAAAGTACACCGGAAAGAGCAGAGCATCTCTGTTTTTTCTAAAGTAGAAAATTGTGTGTGTGTGTGTGTATGTGTGTGTGTGTGTGTGTGTGTGTTCTTTTCTATAAACTGAGAAACTGAGAAAATTAAGTTGCCAATGTAGATTCAGACTCAAATGAATCTCAAATCCTTACTTGACCATTTCTTTCTCTTCTCAAAATTCATCCAGGGTGGGACTCTGACCTTGAGTTTTCCATAACAATGGATGAAAATGCAACACATTGTCCTTCTTTCCTTTCTTCTGACAGTGAATGTCTGAATATGGTAATATAACTTCAATTGCTATTACAGCTGCACAGAGTTATGTCTGCTTGACAGGAAAACATACCACAGCTGATATGTGCAGGAGAAAATGTTAGAAAATCACCAAAGATGTGCCTTCTTTCTAGCAAGCACATATTCCCCAAAGTAGCAAAAGAATAACAATTAAAAACAGCACACTCATGCAATGTTTATGTTAATGATGGCCACTGTGTAAAATAATTCCTCCAGCCAAAGTCAGTGTTGTATATCTAGGTTAGATGCTCTATGTAGTCATTTTTATAATGTAACATTCTAAGTGAGAAAAAACAGCTCTGTAAATGGATGTGTCATGCTATTACTTGATAGGATATGACTGATTACAGCCTTAAACTGGTAATATCCCTTCCTGACACAAATCTAGGACTATGATGATGTACAATGTTGACATTTATAGCCACTTTCATAGACTTTATCTCAAATCCTTGAGTGGTTACACAGTGTACTGTATATCTATTTTAAAGTGCCTGTATGTGGGCAAGCATGTGATATGGAAAGCGTTATAGACTTCAATATTCTGTGATGGTGGAGATTTTTAGAAAATGGAAATATAGACTTGGCCAATGCTTCTGTGCCAGCCACAAATGGCCACTCTACATAGCCAGATCTCAAATGACAAACACAACTAACATCCCTGTAATTAGTTTCATAATAAATACTGTTTCTGGAAGCCTTTGGACATTATTATGCATATTAAACTTAAGAACACCACATAGGTTTTATAAAAGATACCCCCTTTATTCAGCTTTATGGGAAAATAGTACCCTATGGTGTAGAATATCATCAGGATAGTTAAAATTTTAGTCATAAAAAAACCCCAAATTTTAAATCTTAGCTTCACAGAAATGCAGTTTTAAAGGCTTTTAGTGGTTTTTTTTTTATCAAAATATATATACATATATACAAATGTACACACACACACATATTATCTAGACCTCACACATTCTAGATAAGTACTCTATCATTGATGGATAAACTCATCTGTGAATAAAGAATTCTAAGATTTTCAACCTATGAGGATAACCAAATATCTCTTACAGATATCTTAATTATTAGCATATAAATGTACTATCTATAGCTAATATTAAAATAAGAATAATTGTGATAGACAATAACCTGAGTGCTTAGTTTTTAAGATGAGGTCTCTATGTGTTGCCTAGAAAGGCTCTGAACTCCTGGGCTCAAGTGTTTTTTCCTGCCGTTAGTTTCCCAAGTAGTTAGCTGGAACCACAGATGAAAGTCGCAATGCCTTACTAAGTTTCTCTGTCTTCATATGTGCTTTTACATTGGAGTCTATTCATTATGTCTATACATATTCAAAAGTGTATACACATGGACGTTTTCACACATGTGTGTAATGGAATTTGACCACATTTCCCCACCATATCTACTTATACTCTTCTCTTTTCCCTGCCCATTTCATGTTCATCCTCTTCATTCACCTAGAGTTTCATTTCTGCTTTTATGTCATTTATATCTATTTGACTTTTGTGCCTATAAAACCTAGTGTCTACAGTAGGGGAAACCCACGGTATATTTCCTTCTGAGTCTGACTTAATTTGCACAGTATAATGGTATCCAGTTGCATCAATTTTCCATCAAATGATACATTCTGCTTTATGGATGAGTAAAATTCCATTGTGTATATGTACCACATTTTCCTCATCCATTCTATGTTTACAGGCTTCTCCTTTGATTCCATAATTTAATCTTTATGGATAGTAGTATAATTAATATCTATGTACAAGTATCTTTGTTGTTTCCTAAATGGTGACTATTTTGACTGTGCTGAGATTTAATCTCAAAACAGTTTTAAATTTGTACTTTCCTAATGGTTGGGGATGCTGAACAATTCATATTTATTGGCCATTTCTACTTCACCTTTTTTGTGAAGTGTCTGTATATTTTTCAGTCCATGCATTTATTTGTGCCTATAAAATCTAGTATCTGCCGGGCAGTGGTGGCGCACGCCTTTAATCCCAGCACTCGGGAGGCAGAGGCTGGCGGATCTCTGTGAGTTCGAGGCCAGCCTGGTCTACAAAGCGGATTCCAGGAAAGGTGCAAAGCTACAGAGAGACACCCTGTCTCAAAAAACCAAAAAAAAAAAAAAAAAAAAAATCTAGTATCTACAGATAAGGGAAACATGCAATTTATTTCATTCTTGCCCTGACTTAATTTGCTCAATTTGATTTCTTTTATTTAGTTTTTTGAGTCTTTGGATATTCAGTTGTTAGTCTTTTGTCAGATCTGTAGTTAGCAGTTTTCTTACATTGTATAAATCTTCTCTTAAATCAATTAATGATTTCTTTTGCTGTTAAAAAAAAAGCATTTTAATTTCATCTAATCCCAGTTGTCAATTCTTCCCATTATTTCCCCAGGGGCTGGAGTCCGTCCCTTTCTGAAACCACTCCCTTGAAATACTTTTCCCTCTTGCAGTGTGAGTTTTCAGGTCTTGCTTTAAAACTTTTAATCAGATTGGAATTGTGCTTACCTGTTTGTTTGTTTGTTTTATATTTGCGTAGTGTGTATGCATATGTATTCTCATGTGTGAGGGCATGCATGTATACGTGGGTGTGTGTACAAATATTTGTGCATAGAGGATAGAGATTGATGTTTAGTGTGTCTTCCTCAATCCCACTCTACTTTATGTACCAAGAAATGATATCTCAATTGAACTCAGAACTAAAGAATTGGATTAGTCAGCACAGCTCGATTCCTTAGGAGAGTTCCTTCTGCCGTTTTTTTTTTTAATTCTAAGTTTTCAAATGCAAGGCTTCATGTTAAATTTTAAAAAAATTCTAATTTCAAAATGTCTCTCAATGACAGAGAATAACTCAACAGGTTAAATAGGTGTGATTGTGTACTTGTGCTATGCAGAGCAGCAACAGAGACTGCAGAGCAGAGAGAGGCCTTCCTTGCACAGGAGGGTGTGGAAGGAACACAAAGATGGGAATCCAGCTCTTGCTTCTCCTCTTTCCGCTTGTGCTTGACTAACAGAAGTAGACTTTTATGTTACATTTCTTTGAATGGCATTTCTGGTTAGTGAAACTGTTGTGGATAAAATATGGGTTTCTAGGTTGGAGGCATCAAAGGGAATTCAGCCTGAGGATTAGATTGCCTGATGTAGCTGCCCTTGATGTTTTCCTTTCATCCTGACTGGTCAAATGTGTGATGATGTCACGTGATACAAACCACCTAGAAGCTGCCTTGAGTTCCTTGATAGACGATTTTGTTTCGTTCTAAAATTTTCTTTCCCTGGGTTATGCTGTGATATCCAGCAACAGGGTTATATAGTACTATTTCTCCCAGTCTAACTAGGCATGTTCCCTCTAAAGTTTTTGTGCAGAAATATTGCTCAGCAAAGTATATCTTCATTTGTAACCTCATTCAAGTAAAGAACATTTAAGTATTTTAACCAGTTCTGTCCTGGAGTTTCTGTTCAATGTGCTCAAACATATTCCTCACTCTTTCTCTGGGGTGACTTGGTGGAAATAGTAGAGCAAATGTGATCTTAGAAGAGCTACATGCTCAGGAAAATATTTTTACATTTGCAGCATATGTCATATATAAGAGTGGCCACCCAGATGCACTCAAATATAACAGTGCCACAGTCACTTACTAAAAAGTAAGTGTGAAAACTGAAAACGCCAACTCAAACTCATTCCTAGTGATACCCATGCTTTTCTTTTTCCACACAATTTAAAGAAAACAGAACATGTTTAATTCAGAGAGAACCTGGACTACAACGTTTTCAAAAACATATCTGCAAACATGAATCCTCTCCACCCCTTATTTTAGACCCTGATGTCCAAAGGTTAAATGATGAATTTTTTCCCCTATGTTAGTATGAGAAGAGTGGGATAGGTAAAAAGCTATACAAAAGTCATCATCCCCGAAGAGATTTTCTCTTACAATGCTCTTTTCTGTATATAGCCCTTGTAGTTGATGCAATTCAGACATCATCACTGCAACGTTTTATTAATAAGTAGATGAAGACAGAGATCCAAATTCAGTTAGAGGGTGTACTTATTCTAAATAAACTTGCAACTGAAAGAAACAATGACTTTTACTAATACATTCAATCTCACTACCCTCATTGTATAATTTAAATATTATGGTGTTTATTTCCATAGTTTTCAGTACCTCTCCCTCAATTTCTCATATATTTTGATTATAAAATTTCTCCTGATAACTCTAATAAGTAATGAAGGAGGATAATTCACTATAAATATTTTCTTTCTCTTCTTTCTCTTTTCTTTTTCTTTATTGATTCTTGTTTTAGGCAGGTTTTATGTATTTCAGACTGACCTTGAACTTATCATATAACTCAGGATGACCTGATTTTCTGATCTTCCTACCTCCATGGACCACTGCTTGAATCTATGGCACCACTTCATCCAGTCTACCCAGTGCTGGGAACTGTGCTCTGAACTTCACACATTCCGGAGAAGCACTTCCCTAACTGATCTAAACCCCTGCCCTCCACTGCGCATGTTTTCATTTTTCAGTGTGCGTTACAAAGGCGTTACTATAGTAAGTCATATATTACATAAAATTTGGGGGACTTTTCGGATATAGGAATATTCTCCAAATTTTTCACAGAGGAGAGACGGAACATATGTAACTGTTTTGTAAATTAATGCCTGATTTTGACCAGCTTCCCATAAAAATATGACAACAGATAAAAGTTATTTACAGGAGTCTTGAGTAATAAAATCAGTAGCAGAGGGCAGATATAGGAGAACTTATGGTCAATTGAGGGTACTTAAAAGAGAAGAGCTATTACTGCCTTGGCATCTGCAGGCCTTGAAGTGTGATGTTGCATGGGATTATGTGTAAGGATCATTTGCTCCACTTTATGATACTGACACTTAAAAGACTGGGACTTTCCATCTAGTGAGGCTAATGTTGGATCTGGCTTGTGGGAGATAGGCCAGCCAAGCAGGCTAAATGAAAAATATCTGCTTCCTCAACATACTTGTGATAATCTATGATTCTTAATCTATTGCTTAAAGAAATATTATTCTGTATAGTAGCAATAATGCCTAAATCTGTAAACTATCTACCAATCAAATTAGTATGTAATTAATAAATTACTGTGCTCTTGTACCCAAGGATATTTTTGGTTATCTGAGATTAGTATGACTAAATATTTCTACAGTTATAAGAAAATTCAGAAGCACTAATTCCTTCCATAAATGCCTATTAGTGTGAAATAAAACTAAAATGTCAAGCTATTGAAAAAAATTTACAAAGTACTTCTAAGAATTAATTTACTCAAGTTTTTTTTTCCACAAAAGAGAAAACATGTCTTTATGTATTAAATGAAATGTCCTGTATTCTGAGGTTATCTGTTAGCCCAGAATTAAATCTCAAAATTTGTTTAAAAGCTTTATGTATACTTGGGCTCTAAGACCATAACTCAGAGTGACTCCCTCTCAACACTCTGCAATGTGCCCAGTTTCCATTTATTTGGTTTAACTTTGTTCTCTTTGTTTTACACACACACACACACACACACACACACACACACACACACACACTGCACACCCAAGAGGGATGCTAAAGGTCATTCTGAATTTTAGAAATGTTGAAAGTGTACACATTTTAAATAAAGCTTTCTAAATAGTCACATGCTTGCTTGTGAGTACATGCTATAAACAGAATGCTGACTGCATTTAAACTTTTAGATGGTGTAAGAATATTTTCCACAATGTTTGGAACATTTTATATTTCACCTGAAATATGTGTGACTTCTAAATTTTCTATGAGATTTTCACTTTTGCTTAATATAAACAATCAAACATTTAAATTTGTTTTTCTGAAATGGCATCTCATACTATATTTAGTATGAATTTCTGTAAATTAAGCATGTTCAATATCTTTATGTACCTATTTTCCATATCTACTTTTCCTTTTGGTGGAATGTCAGTGTCTATTGGGTGTATTTTTTTTTCAATCATGGGTATTTAAGGCTCTTTAAATTTGTTATATAAATTCCTTATCAGTTACTGATTTGCAGTTACCCCTCATTTTCTGAACTGCCTTACATCCTCTCAATAACAACTTTTCAAGGACAGAGTTTGAGATTTTGATGAAACACATTTTTATCAGTTTTTTTTTTTAAATATTGCTTTTGTTGTCATATATTTGCCTAGACAAAACGATGTTAAATTTTAAGGGATAGATGATAAATAGCTGATACTTTGCTCTCAAAACTCTCAATGACTTATCCCTGTAGTTGTAATAAAAAGCAAATATGAAATATATATAGTCCAGTCCCATGCAGGCTCCACAGCTGTTGGTCTAAGTTCATGAGTTCCCACCAGCTTGGTTTAGTTGTCTCTGTAGTTTCCCCATCATGATCTTGATGTGCCTTTCTTATAGAATCCCTCTTCCCTTTATTCAACTGGAGTCCTGGAGCTCAGCCTGGTGCATCCATGGGACTAGACTTGAGCCTTTGCTTAAGCAAGACAGTTGTGTTGCTTGATCTGCTTAAGGGGCCCCCTGGCAGTAGGATCAGAATCCAACCCTGGTGCATGAGCTGACTTTTTGGAGCCCATTACCTATGGTGAGACATCTTGCACAGCCTTGATGCAAGTTGAGGGGCTTGGACCTGCCTCAACTGAATGTACCAGGCTCTGCGGACTCCCCATGGAAGGCCTTACCTTTTCGGAGAAGGGAAATGGGGGTGGGTTGGAGCAGAAGGCTGGAGGGCATGGGAGGAGGGACAAGAGGGGGATCTGTGATTGATATGTAAAATGAATAAAAAAATTTCTTAGTAAAAAAAGAAAGAAAGAAAAATATATAAATGAATGGGCATGTCTATACTCTATGATAAAGGAGATTGCTCTTTGGAAAATATTTCTTCCCATGATCCTCTAGAAAAGCCCCCAAAGCTTTTACACTGTAATGAAGCTTAGCTCTTAGAGGATGAAGTGACCATTTCTTAGTATATGTCTGTGTGGGAAAGAGCTACAGCACACAAATCCTCCCAGCCTTTCAAATTAGTTTAGAAAAGAGCAGATGGTCAGTCTGCTTCTTTTTAGTTTGGTAAAACCCACACCTTACCTGTCCTGCTCTTCCTTATGCCTTTTGACCCCATCCTCACTTAAACTTTTAACCCGAATACCTCCAACACATACACACTATTCTTTAATGTCACCTGTGTTCTATTACCTCCTCTAATTTCACTTAATTTTTTTTTGCTACATCTTTCAGAGTTTGGAATCATTTATTTTGGTCACATTAATTTCCCCAACTGTTCTCAGATGCACCCCCACTTTCCTACCTATCCAGCTTTGTGTCTTAAAAAAAACAAAACTATCGAGACCAATTTGAACTGCCCAAATATTATCAGACGTATGGTCTTACACCAGAGAGTGGTAGACTTAGCAGAACTTACACTCAGAGAAAAAAATAGTTCTCCCAACAGCTAACAATTGCCAAAAACACACTGGCTGTTCGAAGGATTTCATGCCCATCTCCCTATCCCATGCTAGGATTTGGTTTGGCTTGGGCTTGCACTATAATTACATGTTTTACTTTGGTTGCAAGATCATATGTTTCTAGATAGTTTTTCACACACCCCTCATTTGGGTTTAGTGTTCCTTCACTCTTAGTTTCCCCACCCACCACCCTTCTCCGTAACTGAAGCTACAACCCCGTATCTCATGTCTTCCCTACTCTACTTTCATTTTTGCCGTTCTCAATGGATCCTCCCTCAAGCATCTATTTTTAATGTTCTGGTTCTACATGTACTCCAAGTTAAACATACAAAAGAAAAAATCAGTGGTAGGAAACACATGTGAGAGATAACATGAAATGTCTGTCTTTTTAAGCCTGAGGGATTTCACTCTGTATATATATTCCCAATCTTAGCCATTTATCAGCTCATTTCACTTTCTCTTTGCAAGAGAGAGTAGTATTATATTATTTATCTATACGTGACATTTACCTATCCATTCATCAGTTGATGGGCATCTACCTTTATTTCATTTTCAAGCTAGTGAACAGAGAAATAGTTAGCATGTGTGTTCAAGAATCTCTGTAGTAGGATATTAAGTTCTTTGGATATAGATTTGGTGATAAAGATAGGCCATAAGGGAGTCTTATTTCTAGGTTTTGGAGAAACCTCCAGACTGATTTCCAAGAGGCTGCCCCTCGTTTATGTTTCCTGAAACAGTTTATAGGTCTGTTTCCCCACATCCATACCAGCATACTTGTTACTATATTTCTGATCATGCCTATTCTTACTGGAATGAAACAGAATTTTAATGTGACTTTAATACACATCTCCCTGACTGTTGAGTATATTGAATAATTTTTAAAGTATCTACCAGCCATCTGTTTTTCTTGTTTGAGAAGTTTCCTTGTTTATTACCCCATGGTTTATTTTCTTCATATTTAATTTTTTAATCCTTCATGTATTTTAATTACTAACCCTCTGTCTGATGTGCAGCTAGAAAAGATTTTCTTTTACTCCACAGCCTGCCTCTTCACTCTACACTTTCTTTTGCTGTTTAGCAGATTTTTAATTTCATACGATCCCATTTGTCAATTTTTGACCTGATTACCTGAGTACAGAAGACCTTTACCTATATAGAAAATCCTTACCTGTGCCTATAGATTGAAGCCCATTAACTACTTTATCCTTCAGCAACTTCAGGACACCAAGTCTTATGCTGTGGTCGTAAGACATTTGCAAAGAAGTTCTGCACAGTGTGTGAGATAAGGACCCAGTTTCTTTTCTTTCTTTCTTTCTTTTTTTCTTTTTCTTTTTTTGCATGTTGATATTCAGGTTTCACAGCATTATTTCTTGAAGATACTTCTTCTTTCCAAGGTATATCGTTCACACCTTTGTCAAGATCATGTAACTGTTATTTATGGACTAAGATTGGGCCATCTAGTCTGGTCAACTGACATATTTGTTTTTACCTTACTCAGTTTTGAAATCACAGGAACAACATACTGCAGCCTCAAGGGGCAATGCTTAATGAAAAAGGGAATGTACTGTCCATCAGGAGACTGAGCTACCAAGGCACATCTGTATGTTTATTCCTTACTGCATGTCTAACTCCATTTTGAAAGCTCAGTTCCCATGATTGACCTTACATCTGTCTGCTGGTTAAGCAGATTGAAGCCTTCCATGAGAGTTGGGGCTAGGGTTTACAATAGCCTAGTGGTTCTCAGCATTCCTAATGTTGTGACCCTATAATACAACTCCTGCTGTAGTGACACCCAGCCATAAAATTATTTTCATTGCTACTTCATAACATAATTATTCTGCTTTTATGAATCTTAATGTAAATGTCTGTGTTTTCTGACTGGTCTTAGGCAAACCCCGTGAAAAGGTCATTTGATGCCCAAAGGGGTCACAACTCACTGGTGGAGAACCACTGAAAGAGCCTGGAGGCTGTCAGAGTCCCTTCTCCCATTTCCAACATTTATGTGCATCCTATATACATAAGAACACTAAGTCTATGACTCGTATTAACTTTGTTAATTACTATGTCCTGTAAGTCTTTTCCAAATGCATAGTTGTTTCAGAACATTTTTTGGTTGATTGTGCTTTCTTCACTAAATTATCTTTCTACTTTTGTTAAAACATATTTGTTCAAATGTTGCTCCCCCTAGTTGAAAACTATAATGACTATATTACATTATGTAAGTTTAAGTAGTCTTGACACTCGTGAATCTCTACATTTTATAATTATTTTTCTCTGTATTTTTTTTTATTTCAGGAAGCTTTTATTCCTTTGTGTTCAAGCTCATGAGTGTGTTCATCATTGTATTTAGCCCACTAACAATTTAATTTAATGTATTTTCAGAGCAGTTAGAGTAGCTTTCAACCCACTCCTGTCATTTGTTCTTTCTTGTATCTTCTCCCTTTATATTCTATCAGAGCATCTAGGACACAGTTATACCAATTTACTGTATAAAATGCATAACCATGTAACTTCTGCTTTCACTACTATTTTGTTGCTATAGTAAAACACCATCACACAAAGAAACTACTGGGAAGGAAAATTAATTCATGTTAACTACAGTTACAAAGAGGAGTCCATAATCAAGCCAGGAAGCACATACAGAAAGCTGAAGGTTCTCATCTTCAGCCATAGACACAATGCAGAGAGAATACTGAAAACTGGATGAGGCTTGAAACTTTCAAAACTTGCAAACAGCGACATACTTCTTCCATGAAAGCATACTTCCCAAACAGTGCCCAAAGAGTGCCACTAACTGAGGACCATTCGTCAAATACCTGAACCTATGGGGGATAGTTCTCATTCAGTCCACTACCTCTAATATCTACAGAAGTTCTGAATTGACTTGAGTTGATTTTCCCTCTTCTGTCAGAAGTATACTGTTCTGTAGGACAAGTTAGTTTTCATTAGAAGCTTATTATTGTTAATTTTAGCTTTTGAATGTTGGATAGGTTTGAATTCCAATTAATTAGCTTTTCAGTGGGACATAGTCTAGTTATCAAGAAACAACTTTGCTCTTGGGAGCTTTGGTCTTTAGATTTGCTACATTGGTTAAGCACAGTGTTTATTCAAGGTCTGCTTAGTGCTCACCACTTAGGAGAGGCACCTCTGTGGGCCAAGTACACCAAGATTCTTGAGATTTTCTAATTTAGTTAGTGAAACCAACCTTTATTTTTTAAGTGAAAATAGATTCTTCGCTCATACAATACATCCTGATTCCCTCCTTCCCTCCCTCCTCTCAGGCCCCACCTCCCTTTTCCCCCAGATCCACTCCCCCTCCATATCCCTTTAGAAAAGAGCAAGCCTCCAAGAGACAACAACCAACAAGGCAAAACAAAATAAAATAAGACCAGTCAAAAGCCCTCATACTGAGGCTGGAAGAGGAAACACAACAGGAAGAAAAGAGTCTCAAGAGCAGACAAAATAACAAGATTTTATTTTAATGCCTTATAAAAATAATACAGCTCCAAATCTGATACTTCTAATAATCAAGGCATTTTTTCCCTGTGGTCTTAGGAATTTTTCTTGTGCGTGGGTTGAATAATACTCTGATGGAATGCAAAGAGACATCTTTTGCTGATGGAATGTTTCTATGTGCAATCTTCTCTTTTTTGCTTCTAGCCCATGCACTCAGACAGTTTCCTGAGCTCTAATTTGGTTGCTTGCCCTTGTGTTACAGACAGAAAATTATCTGAACTGTTACATATGAGGTCTTTCTGTTTCTGTTTCCCTTGTTTGGAATTACACTGCTATTTGTTTTCTGATATCCAGGTATTGGAAAATGGTGTTTAATGTAATTTTATGTGTAGTTTCTTGGTTTTGTTTTGTTATCAATATGGTGGTTAATATAGTTCCCATTACTTCCTCTTAGAATGGATGCCGTTTTGATATGAATTAGTAGCTCTCTTAAAATTATTAACAATTTATGATATAAAATAAATGTCCTATAAAGTAAATAAGTGTGCTACAGATGATCTTTAAGGGCAACAAAATATATGGAGTATATCAACAATATAGACACAAACCATGTATTTGTCAAGAAATTGGATTGTTAACAAATTTGCAAATAGATTCTAGCCATGAGAGTTTAATAGGAGAATTCACTGGGGTTATACACCAGTGACAGCTGCTCCCCGAAGGTGCTCCTGCTGATAAATTACTTTCGGCAGCTGGAATGAGATATTTGGGTACAGTCTTTTCATTGTGGCAAACTCTCTTCTATAAAAGCACATTTTGTAAAATGATAAATCATTCTGGTAAGAGAGCACCAAAGTATAATATTTTCAAAGAAGCATTTCAATACCAAATTTCAGAAATTTTTAAGTTTTTATATTCATGCCAGGTAACAATAAGCACTGCCATTTTGGAATGCAATAGGATGTAAGCCACTTTATATCAAGTGTAAACCATTTTAAGTTAGTAAAAATCACAAGGAAGAAATGACAATAAATATGAAACTCGTATAAAGACTACTTATCCAAGGAGAACCATGAGTTGGTATTGGGGATACAGACAAAGGTCTGATGGAAGAAGAGTCATGGCATAGTGTGAATTAGCAAAGTTAGGGTTGATTGTTTGCGTGAATGACAAAGGAGACCTCTAATAGGATTGAATTTTGATGAAAATAATGTTGAAACTATCGTAGAAAATGAAACATCCAAAGAACTCAGTCTTAAAAAATAAATAAATGGCTGGGCAGTGATGGTGCACGCCTTTAATCCCAGCACTAGGGAGGCAGAGGCAGGCAGATCTCTGTGAGTTTGAGGTCAACCTGGGCTACACAGTGAGTTCCAGGAAAGGCTCCAAAGCTACACTGAAAAACCTGCTGTGGAATAATACCCTTGTACACTTGTTTAATAAAATGTTGATTGGCCAGTAGCCAGGCAGGAATTATAGGCAGAGCAGGCAGACAAGGAGAATTCTGGGAAGAGGAAGAGCTAAGTCAGGAGTTGCCAGCCAGTCACAGAGGAAGCAAGATGACAAAACAGAACTGAGAAAAGGTATCAAGCCATGTGGCTAAACACAGATAAAAATTATGGGTTAAATTAATTGTAAGAACTAGTCAGTAATAAGCCTGAGCTAAGGGCCAAGCAGAATATAAGCCTATGTGTGTTTGCTTGGGTGACACCCATGGAAGAGATTTGTCCCTACTACATGCTGGGACACAGAAAAACTTCCTACTACAGAAACCCTGTCTCAAAAAAAACAAAAAAAAATTAAAAATAAAAATAAAAAGTAAATAAATGAACCAAAGGAGAACTACAATGTAGTAACATCAAATGAAAAGATGTTAAATGTGCAATATAGAAAGCAAAGCAAAAGTCTTACATGGATAGCCTCATTGCATTAGCCCAGCACTGGTAGGAGATTTTTTTTGCTTACAATTGCTTGGTGTTTACACATAACGACACTGGTAAGAGTCTGCTACCAACAGCACAGAAAGTGCTGATAACCACATTTAGAGATCAGTACATCTAACTCCAGGACCAGGTTTCTTGTCACAGGTTATTATGCTGACATGGTTTGGGTACATTGTTAAAGAGAAATAATTGAGAAAGACTCTAACGTTGTGTAAGAAATGGGAAAACAAAATTGATTTTTGCCATATATACCCTTAAGAAAAATATTCGAATAGCCCTAGCTTCTCTCATAGTTATGTATATTTGCAAACTACATTGGCATGTGAATAGTTTGTTTCCATGCTTAGTGCATCAATTTATCTCTTGGTCTTAAGAAGCAAGTTTTATCTCACCCCATCATGGTTGCACATGTAGGCCAAATTCAAACAAGGCAATACTACACACACAGGGAAGCAGGAAGATAGAGACAGAGACAAAAAAAAAGTGAGACGTGTAAGGTCTTGGTGGCAAATTACCATGTTCCTGGCACCACCTTAAGCACTTCTATTTTTAGATAACACACTTAATACTTTCAACAATTATGTCCATTGTGTGACAGCTGTCCAATATAAATCAGGTAATAAGCTTTCCAACAAGTTTTCACCCTTCACCGTCTCACTTCAGAGTTCAAGTTCTTCACCACAATGCTTAACTCTTCTGCACTAAGATATACTGAGTCAATACGAACAGCCTTTTACTTAAAACAATCTTGTGCAGTGAAGTCAGTTTCTTAAGAATGAAATATACCTAGCAAAATGCACAACCCCTGTCTCCATACCACACAGCCATACTTGCTTTCCAGAGATCCCACCTCATTCCTCTCTGTCACTTCTGTCCATAATGGGTTGGTTATGCATCTGTGGCTTATGTTTCCATGAAGTTACCACAGCATGTCTTTAGAACCTATGGACAAGTGCAAATAAATACAATACAAATCACCAAATAAAACATCACATACAGTTTTTGTTTTAGTTTTTGTTGAAATGGATCACGGACTCAAAGCACCACAGGAAACATTTGCATGTGAATCATGAAATGTTTCTTGTGGTTACTGAAAAACAGTTTTAAACCATCTGCTTCTATCTACAATGTATGATTAAGGTAGAGATGCCTCCTGCTTCAGCTTCCACTTTTGAACTGCTACCATAATTCAGAATTATATATGATAAAGGGATTTTCATAGAACAATCTGCTAGTGTAACTTCACAACCATTTTATATTTACCCATGAAATCGAGTGGATGTATTAAGCTCACTTTCAACAATGACTAGTATATTATGAAATAGATGATTGATAAATTTACCTTTTAACAATAAAATTGATTCCTATTAACAAGTTATATGGTGCCTCAATTTACATTTTCAAGTGTTTGCGTCAATCATGTTGGATGTTTAATACAGCTCCAGAAGGCATATTCACAGAATAATTTGAACTGTCTAAAGTTCAAATATGTACATAGTTAGATTAGTGGAAAGGTGTAAATTTTATGAAGCAAGAAGTACCACATACTTGATCCTTGAGAGATGATTCAACAGTTAAGAGCATGTACTTCTTTTGGAGAAGTTGAAAGTTTGGTTCCCCAAATAAGTGCTGGATAAATCATAACTGCCTGTAACTCCAGCTCCAGAGGATCTAACACCTCTGGCTTCTGAGGGCACTGTTCTCATAGGCCGGTACACAAACACAAATGTACATATTAAAAACAATAAAAATAAATCCTAAAACCTACCATGCTTAGTGTTGAAATGATATTTCCTTCTAAAAAATGAACACAAATGAGATTGTGTATACAAAACATATTAGTATTGAATGGTAAGTGAGAATATTTGACACAATTGTTCCCACGTTGTCTTAGAGTGTGTAGTAGTTTGGACAAAACAATAGAAACATAGCAAACTGAAATGAAAGTTGTACCACATGTAACTGGAAGCATTCATTTGTCTCCATATTTAGTCATTTTATACTGTGATATAATTTTAAACTAAAACCTCCCATGTGTTGATTTTTACACACAATTTTATTACCTGTATCTTTTATCTGTTTGATAGCCGTCTTGTTTTGTGAACAGTGTAAAATCCATCCATTTAATGTTGTTTGAGAAGTTTGACATGATCCTAACTCATGAAAAGCTGCACAGCAAAAACTGAATAGGTGGAAATGATTAGAGAATTAGGGTACGGAGCAAAGTGGTGAAAGATACTGCATGTGGGTGCAGAGCACCATCTGGTATTCATTTCACATGTATACCGAGACTGCTTATTTTTCTAATGGCCTTCCCTCCACATGTTTTAAGATATTGGAAAAAATATTCATGAAGTATGCTGGTTTTCAGAACTTGGAGTCAGAGACAGAAGCAAAGAATGCTTCCTCATCTCTTAACACTCTTCTCCAGCCTGTCTTTCCTACAGTACCCTTAGCTCTTTTGTTCTCTGTGCCCTTCATCTTTTATAACTATGTGCTGTGGTTTAATTGCAATAGCTATTTGTTACAGAATTACGTATGGCATCATTTGAACTGATAAGTTTTGTTGAAACTTGTTCTTGTTGAAACTACTCTGTGAATTTCTAGATATCTTTTATTAAGGGTGTTTGCACCACAGCTCCTTTTCCTTTTGGGGATTGCTGGAACTATTCTTTCCTGTCAGTGTTCACTTTTCTTTTCAGATCTCTTTTCTGTATACATTTTCTTTGTGCCCCAAAAAGGTGATTTTTGAGATATATACCATGATCCTTGGCAAACGTAGAGGAAAGAAAAAGAAGATGTGAGGGGGTAAGAAAGAAAGGAGAATAAAATGGGTAATGGAAGGCAAAGGATATTTTGTTACATTATAATAAGTTTTCATATTTTTTTTATAAATTCATGTATCTGAGTCTATAGCTATCAATTCCATGTTTATAAACATTTCCGGGATAATTAAGCCCACATTTAAGTATATGTTGGAGAAATATTTCAATTCCTCAGCAACATTTTTGACAAATAAGTGTCTAAATTGCTGTTACAGATTGCCTCAAATCATTGACAACATTTATTCTCAACATTTGCCTCCCATAGGCCTTTTGTTTGTTAACTTCCATCCTGGATATAGGTTTTTTTTTTTTTTTTAACTTCATTATGTTGATTTATGTTGTATCAAATGTGACATAATATTCCTATATATTGTATCTATATCTACTACATTCTTTATTTCTCCTTTCCCTGTCTACTTTCCACTGAATTATGCAACGTGAATTCCTACAATGAGTATTTTTTTCCTCCTTTTGCTGGTGAACCCTAAGCAACTTCAGAAGGTCATGCAATACAATTGTTGTTAAGTACTTTTTGGACTTATTACTGAGTGTTCCCAGAAGCATCATGAGGTTAACAGACATCTTATTTCCATCTTGATTTTCTCTAGCCATACATTAAAAGATTATTAATTGCATGGATTTTTTTCCAATTCTTTTTTTCTGATTAAGACTCTTTCACATAGCATTTTTATGTAGTTCATCTCATTATGGTTTCTTATATCAGGAATTATTTCTTAAAGATTTCTTTGATATCCAGTCAATATAATTATCATGTCCACACAGAGTTTACTTTTGTTATTATTTCTTCCTGTCATGGCTAGCTTCTCTAGTTTAATAAATGTTTTTACCTTCTGATTTTGGATTGTGTAACATGATGTGTTTAGCACAGCACTTTAAAACTATTCTAATTTCATGAAAAATTAAGTGGCCAAGAAAAATATTATTTTACTTAAAAAATCCTATCGTCTTCTCATAGGTTTCTATAAACTGTAATCCTACATATATTCTACAAATACTTTTTAGTTTGAAGGTCAAAAGTACAGAGATTATTTTTTTTCTGAATCTATCATGTACAATACAAGAAAGACTTAGATTGGAATTTAAGAAAGCATAGATAAAAATTCTCAATGTTACCATTTTGTTACTTGGTAACATGAATGGATTGCCTCAGATCTCTGAAAGACATTCCTAATATTCTCTTTATTCCTAAAATGTAGTAATTCTACTATGTATTTGAGATTCTTGTTTGTTAGAATATATTCCATATTCCATATATGTTTATATATATATATAATATAACACATGCATTTATGTATTATATATCTATGTAGTGTATTTTTTTAGAATATACTCCACTATATCTATAGTAACCAAAAACATTCGCCTCCATTTTCATTGTAACCATGTCAACCTCTTTCCATGGATTTAACTACAGTCTCCTAACTGGTATGTTAAACCAGATTACTTGACATTACTTCTTATCTCAAGGAATAATATTGGAGAAAAAAAAAGCCTACTTGGGCATTTTCCTTAAAGAATTAGCAACAAAATATCAGATTAAGTATTATATAGAATGAAAGTGACTTTATAAGAGAAATCTTTTTTTTTATAAAAGAGTTGAGTAGAAAAGTTTCAACTATTATTCTGTGTGTTTAACATCACCTTCCAGACCAAACTATGAATAAAAACACTGTTAGCATCAGCATCAATGTCAGGGTTTGATTCCTCGATGTATTCTAGGTCCTACATTTAATAATGATTGCTGTCTACAACCCAGGAATAAGGGTATTAGCATTTTAATCCTATTTCAGAGATAAGAAACTGGAGTCTCTGGAAGGTAATGTAATTTTCCAGCAGGTGTAGACTGTATAATTAATTATACTGCAAATCCAACTTCAGTGTCAAGATTTGTCGTCCATTCCCTTAATGATTATATTATTTTGAATTTATTTTAGTCACTAAACTATATAAAGAGAATTCAAGTCACAATAAGACAACTGACTGTTAAAATCATCACTAAATAGCAAAGTAGAGGGGTTTCAAGGACACCATAAACAGTTTCTGTGGTTAGAGTGGACTTCGTGTTAGCAATGGCTTTCAGAAAATTAAATTTTACCATATTACCCATTTTAAGAATGTATCCCCCAAAGTATTTAGTGAACATATTAAATCCTGGAATGACAAATTATCTTTGAATTTTGGGTAAGACCTCTGGGAGACAAAGACATGAACTATGCAATGGCGGTAAAATTAATGATATAAAATTCAGGTTTGATATATTATCAGACACTCTGGCTTTTCCTGGCTGACTTGCCTAAGCTCAGTCTAGCCATGCATTCACAGAAAATTGTAAATAATACTCAGCAAAGCCTTGTGGGTTTGGATCTATTTGATCAGAACACTACTGTGGTTTTGGCTAGCCTGAATACTGTGTCTTCTACTATTTGTCAAATGGACACTGGCCAACTGTGAAGTTAGGCTCTTTGAATTGCATATAATCCTCTGTAGATTAAGGGACTCTCAGTGTTTCTCATGGTGAGAAGGAAGAAGGAAGTCTTAGAATTGAAAATATATGTTGAATTGATGATCTGTTTTTCTTACAAATTTTGTAACTGGTTAGGAATCAAAATCTCAATGAAGAACAATTTGGCATTAAAATATTTTAATACAAGGTAAGAATTCTTAATCTGAAAATAGGAATGCCTAAATGCATGAAAGCTGAGAGATGGAAACTTTTTTTTTTTTTCAAGACAGGGTTTCTCTGTGTAACTTTGCGCCTTTCCTGGGACTCACTTGGTAGCCCAGACTGGCCTCGAACTCGCAGAGATCCACTTGGCTCTACCTCCAGCGTGCTGGGATTAAAGGCGTGCGCCACCACCGCCCGGCTGAGATGGAAACTTTTATTAAAAAGTTTTATCTGTCATTTTGCTCATCATATTCACTTCCCCTACACTTTCATATCCCTTCTCTCCCACTCTGGGTGATTCTACTCATTCTACAATAGTTTCCTCTTTTTCCTATCTTGTTTAATATCTCTCTCTCTCTCTCTCTCTCTCTCTCTCTCTCTCTCTCTCTCTCTCTCTCTCTCTCTCTCTCTCCTCTCTCCTACACATACACACATACTTAAATTTAGATTCTGAATAACATAGGAACCATATATTTTGCTCTTTCCTCCTCATTACCCTTTTGTGTTCCCCTGACTCTCCCCTTAATCATCTTCCTCATCTCTCTTGATCTACTGATATTTTCACATGCTTTGTGTTGGATGTGTAACTTAGTGAGCACTGACATTACACAACAAGCAGAAGATGACATCCCTCAGTTCTTATGGCTTATCTCAGTCAAAATGCAGGCATACTAAAATTCCTATATAAAATTACATTTAGTTTTTATGTATAGGGTGTATGTGAAACAAAGATAAATTATGTGTACAAACCTAGGTCCAGTTTACTCATAACGTACATATCCACTTAAAAATACGAAAAAAAAATTGAGAAGGACATATTCCTGGGTATTCCATGCCCAACCTTGGTGTTTTTGCTTGGAAGCAGTGGCATTTGCAATGTCTTAATTCATTCATGCAGGATACCTTTCTTCCAACCCTTTACTTAAGTTTTAAATTATGTTTTAGTTTATTTACACAATACTACTAACTCGTAAAGATTTTTAAAGATTTGCCTATTTGTATTTTACATGTATGTGTGTTTTGCTTGCATGTATGTCTGTGTATCATGTGAATAACCAGTGCCCATGGAGGCCAGTATGAGCACCAGATACCTGGGACCTGGAGTTATGAATGTCTATGAGCAACCATGAGGATGCTAGAAATCAAACCCAGGATCATTGGACTAATATCCAGTGTTTTTAATTGCTAGGCCATATCTCTACCCTTGACAATTTGTAATTTTTTTAAATTATTCAGGTGCTACGTTTAATAGACCACTTAATTTGAAACAAGTCATGAGTTTATTCAAAAATTTGTGAAAAATCACATCCCAACTTTCCTAGTATGTGGCAGATTAGCTTTATGTCTTCTGAATTAAATTTTTCCCATATGTTTCCAATGTTTTATTTAGTATGATAATCTTGGTCACCATAAGTTAAATAAAATTTAACTGAATGTCATTGTAGATAATAGTTTGTGGTAGTTACTGCAATTGAAAGATGTCTTTAAGTAGTGTAATCGTTGTAGGCATATCTGTTAGCTAGATCATCTAATTCATTTTCATATGCAAATATTTTCATTTCAGTTATGCAGCCCCTGATTATGGAGTGTGTACTGCATATTTGCGTCTTTGTAAAAGTGTGCAAAAAAAAAATGCTTAAAAGAGGCACTAATGTCAACTAGGACTATGAGACATGAGAACCAAGCATCAGGTTGGAAAACACAGGTGATTATGCCTAAGGCAGAGTCAGGAGAAGTTTACGAGAACACTAAGACCCAGGCTAGGGAGCATCTGAATACAAAGAACAAAGATTTTGCTAAGAATTCTATCTGGGGTAGCAGAAGTACAGTAACATCAAGAAAAACAATATATGGAATAGAATAAAAGGCATAATTCTATTTTTCCAATTTGTAACTTTAGAATTTTGAGGAGAAGAGTGGACAAATAAGTAAACACAATGAGTCATAATCCACATCACAGTTGGTTGTTGTTGGTGGGAAGGTATTACTGTTTGTGAAATACCAAGTTAATACTAAATACATATGTAAAATAGATTAAAATTCGATGAGTTCTGGGAGACGTTCAATACTTTCTCAGACTAACTTTAAATGTGTTCAATCATTGCTTCCTAGTGACAGCATTTCAGTTTAAAATTTCCTAGAGGAAGATTCTGAGAAACATCCCAGAAGCTGGACAGTAAAACAAGAGAGCACTGAGTCAAAAGGCAGAATTCTGAGGGCTATTAAGACGAATTGAGGAAAATCAAATGCTGTGTAACATCAAGTAGAGTAATGAAGTGCAGGAGACTTTGGATTTAACACCCGAAAGACTGTTCTTGCATATATTCAGATGGTTCCATTTGAATTCGCAGGAGCTAGAGAATGAAACGGAATAATACAGCAGAAATAAAGTAGAAGTTTTCTCATATTGACTTTTGGGAGTTAAAAAATGAAAAATGCATCAGTGCTTTGTTCTGGAAAGGGAAGGAAGGAAAGGCCTAATTTATCCTTTCCTATGCACTACTGGAATTAGGTTACCAAATAAAAGAGATATCACCATGATAATGTCTAAAACTCTAGGTGGCAGTGACCAAGAGTGTAGGTAGAAGGGGGTTGGAGTTCAAAGAAATTGTTTAATCTTAGTTCCTATAAGCATGAGACTTCCTGTCCTAACTCCTGGTTAATACAAGCCTCTTCCCTGCATGCGCGCGCACACACACACACACACACCCCTATATGTATTTTTTAGGCTCTCCTCCACATGTTGAGAGACACCAAGATGACTCCAACTTGATTCATTGCTTTAACATTGTTTTTGTTAAGTCAATTTTTCATAGTCCTCAAGTAAAAAGACTTTGAGTTTCACTGCCAAACCTATGTTCCCTAAGTCAATAATAATATAAGTCAAAGTTTTCAAGAAAAACATGTTTTTAGTGCACAATACTTAAAAATTTAAAGGAGGCTGTTGGGCACATTGCTCCTTTCTTTTGCTCACTCTATAAAATACCTTAAAGTAACAAAGAGAGAGAGAAAAAAAAATCTTAGTCTTTGTCAGAATGCATTGCTCCTCTCCTATATCAAAACTTACAAACTGCTTAAATTAATACCCTGCAGAAAATTGAATTCATGACCTCACAACAGAATCCCTATGTAAGTGAAATTTCTTACCAAAACCTCGCTTTGTGTAAGCCTTTAAACTCTCTTCCTAGTAGAAACTGACTGGATTCTGAAACTCTCTGTTTTCCCTCAGAGAGCTTATGAAGTGATGCCTAGGCATGGAAAAGTAAAAGGCAAGTGAAAAAGTGTTTTGGTGGACCTTGGGAGCACTGATTTTCAGAGAGAGGAAAGAGATACCACAGTGTTATAAGCAAAGAAGAAATTAAAAGCATGGTCACCACGTATCCTAATAAATGCTCAAAATAGCCATCTTAGGAAAATTATGAAATGCATTCCTTAAAATATGTGACTATCCCCAGTGTTCCAACAGTTCATCTGTATCTTCCCCTGGGCAAGCAGATAAACTCAACACATTTTCATCATGGACATGGAGTTTAAACTACTCTAATGCCTCACTTTCTTAGTAAAGGCTACTGTTTTGCTTTTCTCCTATAGCCTGTTTTTTACATTCTCCAGACCTATTACTTGCCCTGTTCTTTAAAAGGCAGAACTACAGTCAGTTGCATTCATCTAAGCATATCTGTGTGTAATTCATGCCAAATTAACAGACACACACTAGATGTCTACTCTCAGAGGTCAAAAGGGAGGGAGAAAATCTCTCAACAATTTATCTCCCTTATATGTAAACAGCTATTTGAACATAAGACATGGATAACTTTATTAGAATGCTTATGTGTTATATAGCATATATATTAAGTACAAACATCAATAAAAAATCTTTAAGTCTTTAGGAGATATCCTCCTCAACTCACAGTTTGCTTGAACCTAAGGTTTTGTTGCACAATCTCAGCCAGAAAGACTAGATTTTATTCCTGACTCTGCCATGTTCTATTTCATCACTTCTGTGGTGTCTGGTTTTCTTTCATAATTACATTCACAGTGGTACTGTCGCGGAAGACACCGTGACTATTAAATGACAGTAAAAGGATGCTTGGTAAATGACAAGCCTTCTATAAAGGGTTGCTATAATTTAATAAATTATTTTGGGCATTAAAATATAGCATTAATTTAATCTTAAGTTAAAATTCAATACAATGCATTTCAGAACATGAGTTTCAAATAGAATATATATAAAACTAAACCAACACTTATTTTTCTGTCTTCTCCCAACGAACAAATTTGACAAAGGAGAATTGACATTTCAGAGAAATGAACTTTACCATTTCTTTCTCCTTGCATTTGAAAAGCATGTTTTCACCAACAGTTTAACTGAGATGATGTCGAGTTTGGTGACTAAAGTGTAATAACAACGTTGATGCTGCAATTTGAGTAATAGAGGCAAGTGGTTAAGGTCTGTATTTTGTTTCCATCTTTATAATTTCCTTAGACTGGAAAGAAACAAATTATAATCATAATCAAGCCAGTACATGGTTAGAATTTTCAGATGTGCTCAAGTATAGCATTCTTTTCCAGAGGAACCTATGGATTTAAGGGGTTCAGAGACCGAGCCATCAACTGTCTCTTAAAATTATTGTTTATTATTCTGTTTTAGTGACTACAGATTGCCTTCTTCAGCAAATGCCAACTCTGGGATTGTTTATTAAGTGTCTGTATCATTAATACTTCCAAAGGGCTCTTTAACCTCAGTGTAAGCTTCCTTGGCATTGGGATCTGTATATGTAACACTTCATAACTGGCTCTGTAAGTTGGAATATTTTCCATCCTATGTCTGAGAAATGTTTTGATGCACCTTAGCCAAGAATATTGAAAATGGGGGTGTGATGTAACTAGACATGGTTTTATGGGAATAGAGAGAAAACAACAGATACTCTTAGAGAAAATTAAGAATCATTTGAGCTGAGCTATGGTGGTGCAGGCCTTTAATCCCAGCACTTGGAAGGCAGAGCCAGGAGGATCTCTGTGAGTTTGAGGCCAACTTGGTCTACAGTGTAAGAGCCAGGACAGGCACCAAAACTATACTGAGAAACCATATCTCGGAAACAACACACACACACACACACACACACACACACACACACACAACAACAAAAAACACACACAACAACACACACACACACACACACACACACACAAACCATTTGAAATCAACAAGACACATAATTGATCACAAGAATTGAAGTGACATGTCACTGCCCATCCATATCATGATCTTAGGATTAGCTCATTAATATAAATCCAGTTTGCTATTCCCATTCTTTCAGTCTTCTTAGTTACATATAGTGGTGATTCTTTACAATAGAAAATCAAACATAGAACACATATTATTGATAGAGGAATAAATGCACATATGGATCAAAATGATGCCTGTTTTTTGTTAATTTTCATTCACAAATCTCACAAATTATGAAAGAATTAAATTTGTGAATTAAGGAATATGTTTTTGAGAGATAACTTGAATCACCCAAGTTCATTCAAAGTTGTGCAACACTGTTTCAAGTTCTGTTTTCGGCTGTGTTTCAATTCAGTAGACTCAATAAAATAAATAAAATCAATTTTAAATATTCATTTCTAATCTTATAATCAAAATTTAAAATCTGATCAATTTGACTTTTTTCTATGCTGTTGAGTTCAAATAGAGTTTTTCTTTCAACCATATTGATCTTTTATTACACCCCTTATCTTTTATAATATTTCTGTCGTTTGTTTCACATTAATGTTTTTTGTTCTTACTCTATAATTTGCAAATACTTTCTTCCATCTTCTTACTTTTAACTATATTTCTGAAAAAAGCAAATTGTTGTACTTTAATTATAATATATTTCTTATAAGTAGCATACAGTTAGACCATGATATTTTTTAATCCAATGGAAAAATTTTACTAGATGTTTGGGTTGCTTAGTTCATTCACATTTCATGTATACTAATTGAGTTAGGGTTAGGATTGAGGTTTTGTTTTCCACTCCTGTGAATGCTTCCTTGAAGTTACATTTCTACTTTAATATCATGTGTGCGTGTGTGTGTGTGTGTGTGTGTGTGTGTGTGTGTGTGTGTGTGTGTGAATGGGTGTGTTTATGTTTTCCCACCATGTATGTTTTTGTGAATGACATGAGTTCAGAGCCCATTGGGGCCAGAAGAGGATTGCTAATTTTGAAACTGGAATTGCAAAGGATTGTGAGTCACAAAGAGAGTGCTGGGAATCCAACCCAGCCTTGTAGAAGAGGAGTCAGTGCTCTTAACAGCTAAGCCTTCTATCTAGCCTCTATGTTTCTTCTTATATTGACAATTTAACTTAAATACAGTTTGGTATAAGATACTGATCCCTCTACTGACTTGGAAACTGTCTTGTGTGTGTGTGTGTGTGTGTGTGTGTTAGAGTGGATTCTACAATGATCTCAATAAACATTGGTAACACACCAATCTAATTAAAATTGGTGTCCATTTTTATTCAGTTCAAGTTGGTACTGATAAATCGTGTTAAATTTTCAGATATATAGATCCCCTTTAGTCTTATGCTATCATTGTACGTTGTTATAAAACCAAATATATTGTTTCAAATTTATTTTAATCACTCATGACTTTGAAATAATTTGAGGAAGAAAAATTGTTAATAAATTTATAGGGAAAGGAATAAATTTTTATGAGACTTTAGTACTTTGGACATGTCATTTGGTTTCCAAATGTCATTTCCTGCTGTTTAAAGTTTTCATAGGTAAAATAAATGGAACTATCATCTTTATATGGGTGATACATATATTTTTGCATAGCAACTTGCTCTTGTGAAAATTTTAAGCATAATCTGCTGTTAACTTGTAACTGAATCCATTGTATCCTTAAATTGTTGTCATCTATTTGCACAGATATACATTATTGCTCTCCATTTTAGAAAATATTTTCAAAACATCTATTCTCACTCAGTTATTTGAGAAATCTGCTCTACTAGAGCTTTGCATGTGACTTAAGTTCATGTCAAGAGATCATTTTATTTTTTCAGTTTTAGTTGTCTGAACTATTAAATTATCAGCACATAGTCAAGTTATTTTTTTAGTCTGTATATGAGATTACTTTTCTAGTTTAACATTCCTTCATGTGTCCTTGAGTTGTCTCATCAGGTAAACATGCTTCTGCAAAGCTGAAAATCAGAATTTTGTCTTTAGAGTCTATACAGTAAAAGAAAAATGACTCTTATAAATTACCCTTGACCTCCATATACATAGATTGGCATACTCACTGCCCCAACATGCACAATGCTCAAAAATAAAAGTAAAAAAATAAAGTCATTAATATATCATCACTGTTTTATAATGCTTTCTTTTATGATGACAATTAAGCATATAGCTAATTTTATGCAATTTATGATCATCTTGAGATGGATAAAATAATTTCGGCAAACAATTTATTGGAGAGGGCATCAGTATGTGTAGAATATGTATAGACTGTGCTCATCTGAGACCCAGAGCACACTGGATGCAGAATAAAAGCTTCTGGAAATGAATATTAAAGAACACAAATGAAGACACATACATTAGAAGACCGCCTCATTTCCCAAGCCTGGGGTCAGTCCTGCTGTTCTCAGCATGCTACCCAACGGTGACCTCATCAGTAACATAAGAAGTATTCAGCTATCTGGCACCTTGAAGGCAGCTTACAAAATATAAACAGAGTGCTTTTCAATGGACCATAAAGCCTGACTAAAATCTTATAAATTAGTAAGAAAAATACCTGTTGCTTCATTACATCATCTGAGAACACCCAGCAAATTATTCCCGGATGGCTATTATGTGAGTGTGTGTGTGTGTGTGTGTGTGTGTGTGTGTGTGTGTGTGTGTGTGTGTTTCTAAAAAATATTGTTCCTATTTTTCCTAACGTTTTAGACAAAAAACAGACTTGGATATGATAATAATTAAGAGACATGCTTTTTCTGTGAATCAACTGTATTATATATTGGTATATATTCTAATTTAGAATGAAACCTATAGTTCAGAACTTTGTTCGGACTTAGCCCCTCAATGCCCTTCCAGGGATTAATAAAAGATCTTTTGTCATTTGGATAATATTGGCTCACAGAAACCTACTCAAATTGATCTGTTTTAGCAATGACATTTAATCTTATTTTTAGGAGAATCTTCCCTGAGATCAAAAGATGTCATTATCATTTGAAACCTGTGCAGAGAAATAAAAACTGGTGCCCTCTTCCAATCTAAGCACAGCCACAGGTCTGATGAGTAAAGTTATATTTCTTTGGACCTCATGCAGAATTGGCCTCACAGGCAGGTTTGTGGAGAAAAGCACACATTAAGATGCTGATTGCCTGGAGTCTAATTGTGATATATGGAGCCTAATTTGAGGTTCAAGGTTTATTCTCATCTCAGAACATCATTTTCTAGTTGACACAAATCTGGAGTATAGATCCCATGAATCTCCCTAAAGATAGATGTGTCCACTGAGTTGTGTGCCAGGGAACTACCTGAGCATGGTATCTGGCAACCAATGCATATGTCATGGTATGTGGCCACTTGAAATGTCTTTTTTAATACATAATATGAACTCAGGAGGAATTTCTAGAAAGGCATCACACCAACAGGTAGTTTGCCTTGGGAGATATATATACACAATTGTTAGCACTCTTTCAAAAGTAAGTACCGGAAGGGAACAGCATCCCTGAATTAGAAATTGCATGTGCCTTTTTCATGGTACCAGGTGGGGATGTTCACACTTAATCAGGCTCTCTGGCATTATTTCCCAACCATGTTGCCAAGTTTATCACCATGAAAGATGCTTTGATCCTTACTGTGGTGTCAAGAACAACAGGCCACCACATCAGTGACATCTACTCAGCAAGGCATCAGTTCACATTAGTTTTTATGTCAGATGTGATATTTCACTAACATATTTTGACAACATCTGGATATAATCCCACCCTCTAATATTTCTAGGTATCTTTGCTTCTTTTCCAAAAATAGAGATCAGCCACAAAGTATTCCCCCTTTCTCCCTAATGTTTAAATGGAGAAACATATTCTTAAAACCTGCTTCAGTTTTTTTCTTTGCTGGTGCTTAATTTCCTTTGATGGAAATGGAAATTCTTAGATTTCTAACACATTTAGTAGCTACTCCACATTAAAACAATGACACAAAGTAAAGATTACAGAGTCTTGGTTGTTTAATATAATAGTATTACAGAAATGTTTTCTTTAGGTGAGCACCTCCACATGGTACACAATTATTCCAGTGTTCAAAACTGCCATTTAAGCTGCTGTCTTCCCTTAATCTCTCCTTCCCACTCTCCTTCCCTCCATCCCTCTCTCCCATACTCTTTCCCTCCCTCCCTTTTTTCCTCCCTCCTTCCCTTCTTTCTTCCTGACAGGTTTGTTATATAGCCAAGCTTGGTTCACAATTCTTAATCTTCCTACCTTAGTCTCTATATTACTGACATTATAGGTGTGTGCCACTGTTTCTTACTAAGATGGATATTAGTGTTTATTATATACACAAAATTAAACTCAGACAGGTTGAGTATTATAAGATCACAAACAAAATTTAAATCTCTGAAACTTCAAGTCAACACATCTACATACTATGATCTGACAATCTAGTTTTCTACCCGTCCCCGCCTCCTACATTTTCAAATGAATTTACTTGACCATCTAATGAATCAAAAGAAAATGAGAAAATACAGAATTTCTGCTGTGATTACTGGGGAAATATTGTAATGGGATAACAAAGAGGACCACAGAACTTCAGATTGAAAGTTTAAGAGAATTCCATAGATTAAACCATTCATTTGAATTGCCATGTCTTTTGTCAGTGATTAATAAAACAAGCAAACAAACAAACAAAAAAACCCCAGCAGGTATACTTCACAAGCATCACCACCTCAGAGGAAGGAAAAAACTGGTAAATATCAACCTGGAACAGATCTTAGGCAGATTTGGAGCACAGGAGGAGTTTAGATTTGGCTGTGTTTAAATCTGCCCCATCTTGCCAAGGGACAAGTATGTTATTGGAAAATGCACGTGGGGAAAGAGATGTGAAAAGAGAGAGAGATAAAGAGAAGTAATAAATGTCATAAAAGCAATTTACAGCCTCCCTACTGATTCCATGAAGGCCAATCCTAATCACTATATACACAGTGATAAATGTTGCTTGATTTATATGAACCTGAGAAGTCAGAACTCTAAGGTGTCTTAGACATAAAACAATCATTTTTGTTCTAGCAAATCAAAGACGGTAAAGCTTGTTCATTCTCTGCTCCAAGTGTGTGTGTGTGTGTGTGTGTGTGTGTGTGTGTGTGTGTGTGTGTGTTTTATTTAAGAAATGCAATGTCTTGGTACTTATGTTTTCTATCCATTCAATATATAAAAGTAAGACTAGGTGTTTTACTAAGATTATTTGTACAATTAAAAATGTTAGAGAATGTTTTTACATTATACCAAAATTCAAACAGATGAGGTAATGCATTCTTGTACACCTCTCCTTCATAAGCAATATTCTTTGAGGTTTCTAAGTGGCTTAAATGGCAATTTTATGGGTTGAAATATTGTCTTTTCTAGTTTTATGGCCAGAGCAAAACAGGACTTGTCTGGAATGCATATAATATCGCACACGGGGTTAATTAGGTTAGGATGAATTAATTTGTAACAATTTCCGTTATTTGACACACATCAATAATACAGTCTATTACTTGCATTCCAGACATCAGCCTACTACCATGACCCAGTCAGATATAATTTGGGAAAACCTTGGATCACATGAATATTTTTATTATTGATTTTGTGTAATGTATTTTATAATCAGAGATGGTCATAAAAGACTAGAGTAACTTGACGAGGTATTCTATAAAGCCTTCCTGTTGGTGATGGGAGCTCACGGTTTCCATAGAAAAGAAAATTTACTTCTTTCTTCCTGCGATGAGAACTTGAGGCATGACTTCAACCACTACTAACAGCTATAAAGAAAGTTACTTTTCTAAGCTACCCCTCCCATCCTTTGAATTGTTTGTTGTTGTTGCGAGGAATGTGTATTGTGTTGATTTATTGTCACACCATCTTTCATACACTGTGTCAAACCACTTTTATCTGGTGCATTTGGCCTTTCGTGGAAATCTTTCATCTATCAAGATCCCCATTTGTTCCATACAATGACCATATAGATGACAGGATTCGGTACCAAAAAAAAAAAATCAGACATCAAATTAGTTGTTATCGTAGAAGCTATGCTTATAGTCTCTAAATAGTTACATACACACCAAGGCCTGGAAAGACAGTGGCAGCATTCTGACTTTGCACAGGTAAGCAGAATTAACTACAATGTGTAAAAGCATAAGCAACCAAACAAGAAGAAAACAAACATATCACCTGCACAATGTGGTGGAGGTATAAATCACAAGAAAAAGTTAATTACCAGTAATTCTATAGTAATTCTATTGTACTCTACTTATTAGGTGTCCTGATATACACAAGTAATTATACAGTGTAAATTACATGCAGTTTCACGAAATCAGAGCTGCATACTGTCCTTTACCAGAGAAATGGCAAATGTTGATGTTTCATTGGATAAAGGATTATTGACCTCTAATATCTATAGATCTCATTTATTATGTCTTCTTTTCCTTTTCAGTATCATGGTTCTTTCTCTGTTTTCCAAAATGTAGAAACTGTTGTGAATTTTTGTTATTAAATGTCCTTTCTCTTTTTTTCATTGTTTATGCTAAAAAGTTAATAGCTTCTGGGAAGAATGACTGATACTATGCACAGAGGGAAGCAGAGGTTGAGAATGGAGCTAGTATTATGGCATGACATTAGGTAACAGAAACATACATATATCTGTATGGATGGATGAACAGGACTGGCTATTAATTATACTTTTGTGTTAGTATATTAAATGTTGAATAATATATAGGACATGATTCCTTTCTGAATGAATTAGAAGGTCACAACATGATCCACAAGCGAAGGTGGTAACAATATCACCTACATGGTAAAATTAAACTTCAAAATGGATATGTCATGTCATAGCAGCAATAAAAGGAAGCTTAAAAACTTGGACATCAACCATCATAGCCTGATTCAGAAGACTGGTTGTTCCCAAGACTAAACCTCCTTGTGAATAGATTTACCTTTTGTATAATAAACAGAGCTTCAGATGGCTACACGTAATGTAATCAAGAGTTAAAGTGGTTTCTGGATTTCAAAATTCGAAATGACTAAGGATACTCCTTAGACCTGAAGAGCTGAGTAGCTTTCCCTTAAGTCTAAATGCTAATTTCAATCTCCAGTCTGTAAATATTGGCAAAGATAAATTAAAGTACTCTGAGGATTTTCTTGACAAAATAATATTATATATTGTATAGATACTATACAACATTTATTGTACATCTGTATTTAAAAATCAATTTGTCTAAGATTATAATAAACATATGTAAGCAACTGTTTTGTTCAAAATGCTGAGGATTCTGAATACGGGAAATTTTCTGATATTAAAATAAATGTATGATCATTAAAATAAATGCATAATCTTCATCCTTTTATCTCTCGTATGAGATTACCAGTTTCGTTAGTAATAACTAAAAGAAAGGAGTATATTTCTACATTTAAGTAAAAACAATAGTAAGACCATCGGGGAGTCAGCTGAAAGCACCAACTCCCTGCCGTTATCGTCCCATGACCCCCATGCCACTCACTTCAGCGGATGTAGCAGCAGCCAGCAGGACTCCAGCTGTGGCCAAAATGGTGTTCTTCTTGTGCTATTCCCTGGCGTCCCCAAAGGTGTTTAATTTTCAAGTTAGATTTGACACCAAGGAATAGAAATTGCACCAATGAAAAAAGGAACTTGGAATAAAACAGTAAAGGTGACTATGGAGACATTATCTTAGCTTGAGGGGAAACATATTCTCCACTTTAATCACTGAACCAACTTGTATCATCTTCTAATCCTGGGAGACAAATGCTAAGTAGAGGTGAAAGGCTGTTTATTCTGCAATGTGGGATTTTAAAATAAAGCAACCATGGGGGTGTTACAGTTTTAAAGCGACAGGATTGCATAGCAAGAGATTCCCTTATTACACAAACTTAATTACATACCTATTTAGGGTAGAGAACAGCTAATAGTGTTTAGATTGCTACTGAAGAATACATATATTCAGAGCTGTAAAACTCCTTAGAAATATTTTTAATATCATAAAAATCCACTTTTGTAATATGGATAAAATTATCCTTCTTAATGATGAAAAACTATCACTTTGGTTACTGTAACTGTCTATAATTTAAAATGAAAAAGGGATCTCTAACATAATATCATTATCACTGTAGCTGCTGAAGGGCAATTTCATATCTCTAATAGTTGATAGTGGAAGAACTGAGAGATACCTTGATTCGAGGGGCAAATGCCTGATTGTTTTGATTTTACTTCTCCACCAGGAAGTTCATATCACTGGCTTGTCAAATGACACTCTTCCCAGGTTTCATTACATCCACACAGTACATGAATTTAAATATGGTCAGAAGCCCATGCACAGCATGTGAATTGACACAAGAACAATGTGCTAGCTGCCCTTGAAGCTCTATGCTATGAAAGCAACATAAGCAGTGAGCAGGATGGGGCAGCAGGTCTGCTCTTCCATCTATTGACCCCACCATGTGGTGCTGAGATGGGAGGGATTCCTTCACGATAAAACAGTACTCAGTAAGTACATGCCCATCAGGGAGAGATTGGAGGAGGCTCTTTGTCTTATGAGAAAGCACACAGTTGAGTAAAGAAGCCATGCCTGCAGTTCAAGACAATTAAAACATTCTTTGCACTAAGAAATATCGAGGGACCTAAACTGGTCCACCACCAGCTTGGAATACTAAAAGTGTGTTCTATCCAGTTTGGACTTGGAAACAGGAAACAACTCAGACAAATCTAACTCTCCACAGTCAAGATGACCCACGGGTTAGAGAGTGAGACTTGGCATCAAGGAACTTAAGGCAGACTTGTGGGGTAGGGGCATGGCGGCGTAGGAAAGATGTGTGGGGGTGTGAGTTTATTGCTCTTGCCTCTTCAGTTAGGAGAACTTCATGTACCATCACTGTACTGCAATTGTACAATACGTGGTGGAACCCAGACTGCAGCAGTGTAAGAGCAGCAAGGACAAGCCAGTTGCTGGTAGCACAGTGTGGTTAGGGAAGACCTAAAGTGTTTTATTGTCTGAAGGCTTCGAGGTCCCAAAACACAAGAGCAAAGAATCATGCTTCCTTCTAGGAGAGCAAACATAAGTGGGAGACAGAGAGAGTAGATTCAGTGTGATCCCTAAAATCCCAATGAACATTTTTTTTACAGAAATATAATAGCTAATACTAAACTTTATTTGGAATTTGAAGATAAGTAATTGATGCAATATTGACTTTCCTATAAGAAACAGAGTGTCAAGCTGCATACCTTTTACATTATTATCTCTTAACTGTCTTCTCAAGTAAAATACAGAAGTCCATATATTCCAAATATGGCAATATATCCACAGTTAAGGTGATGCCAAAGCAGTAGGGTAAAGCTACGGCTTTACTAGGTCTGTCAGTGCTGAGGACAGTTTGTTTGAATGTATTTCTGGGCTACATGAGTGACTGAATTTGAGATGCCAGTTTTAAATATTTGTTGAGGTTTTTCTTTTAATGTGTTTTGGAGATACAGTTTGCTTTTTCTCTTTGGAACAGTTACTCTTCATAGTCCAGCTCTCACTGTGTTGAACCTACTTCTGATGTATCCACCAACCTATTTTAAAGTTGTCTTGATTTATGACTTTCTTTGTTCTGTAAAACTATAAAAAACCCCATGACAATACTTCCATGTTGGAACATGGAATTTGGGGTAACCTAAATCTGTGTTCCTGGGCCATGATCACTCAGAATGGCTCCAGAATAAACTATCTCTCATTCCCTTTTAAAAAGAAAAAAGAAAAGAAACCCATCATCATGAAGTCAGTTCTGGAATGTGCAAGAATAGCACTTTCTTGAAATGTGAGCCATTCCTTTAGTGGTAAAATTTTCTCCTGTTCCCAGATTGCTTGAAGTCTAATGAACATTCAATTCAATATCGAGAGTAAGCAAGCAAAACAAGACTGGAAGGAAGCAGGAGGGAGACTGACAGCCTCAGAAACTGGTGTGGGTAAGGGAGCAGGTTTAGAAGTATAAATAAATATACATACAGGAAAAATGGAATCCTTACAAATTAAATGTATGATTAGCTTCATAAGGTGGAATGCTGTGCTTCACAAATGAACAGGAAGTGATGTTTAATTAAAGCCCTCTGTAAATGTTGCTGACTTTCTTGAAGGAAAGTAATTGATGGAGCTGGCTTGCTGCTCCTAAGTTTATGACACTTAGAAACCCAACCATATTGCCTTCTGCATGCTTGAATCCCAAAAACTTTCTGCAGAATGAGTATGATTACTATATTTCAAGCAATCAAAACTGCTTTAAATATAAGCTTAGAATTTTGTTACAATCCCATAAATTTGGACCCATATTATTCAGATGAGTCAGCCTCACCAGAAATATCCATTGGGTGAAAAAAGAAAACCAGTAATGCACAAAAATGTACATACTTACCTGTACAAAAGAGTTTCCTATTTTGCACCAAGGAATTATGTAAGTATCCATCAGACTTTGGGCTCAATGCTGGGATCACCTAGAAGAGCCTGCCAATTATTGCCATATGTGAATGTGGTTTCCATACTCTGGACACTTATTCCCTAGGATTTAAACTGATAACTGTGGCCTTTTCTTTCTCATTAACTGTCAGAAAAAAAACACCTATCAGACAGAGGAGACTTTGGTCAGTGTCAACATGATGCAGACTGGGGCAAGTGACAGAAAGCTGAGAGGGTCAGTGTCACCTAAGCACAGCTCTGTACTTATTAAGAACTAAGACTTAGAAAACTAAAAGATCGCAACAGCCTATGTGTTTTGACATCCCATAAAGGGAAAATTCTTTCCCAAAGTGAGGACAAGATGTGGAGGGAAGGCAGCCAAGTTTGGAAGTGTTTGCTGGTGGATGTGGCAACCTCTAAAATAAATGTAAAAACTTGCTGTAGTAAAGATTGACACGGTGAATCTCTACAAAGATGCAGGGGCTTTGAGCTACAATGTTGGAGGTAAACGTTTCATTTAGCCTTTAACAGACCCACTCAGCCTTGGTCCTCCCACAAGTAAACACGAGGATTACAGAAGACAGTAAAGGTATTAGTGAGCTGTGCTTGACCAGGTAAACTGACATTCATCCAAGAGTGAAATTTCCCCTGCCTTGAATATGGATTTATAGACAAGTTATGTAGAAATAATATTGTCTATGAAAGTCTCAGTAGTTATGAATATTGAATGGAACAAAAGATCCATCACTTGTTTAGCAAGAGCTGTCTTTGGAAGGAGGAAGCTAATTTGTATTGTGTTTTTGTAAATTGTTTAAGGGTATAATTTCAATAGAGAATGATGATGATAATGTAATATTCCAACAAGCAAACATCTTCAAAAGAAGGGAACTAAGAAAAAGGTAAATGTGTTTTAGTATTACTCAAATATATTGATGAACTGAGTTGATTCATACATTTGCAAGCATTTGTGTTTATTATCAAACTATTTAATTATTCTGGTAAAATAGTTCACTACTAAATTCTAATATGCATTTTAAGACATGTTCATTTAATGCTCCCAAAATTCTATTAACATATTTTAAACATTTCCATTTCATAGACAAATAACTTGAGGCATGAAGATGCCTTGTAAATTATTCAGTTAAATAATAGAAACTGGCAGAGTCAGGATTAAAAATGAAGTAGTTGAAATCTATGCTATTAATATTAACATGTGCCCACCAAAATCAAATATCCTCATAGTTATCAGCAGTAAGAATCACTATAAATTGTTAGTCTAAAATTATGATATATAGGGTGGGTCTGTTCACAGTCTCTCTTCTGATTTATCACAAAAATTATACATTAAAAAACAGCAATAAAGCTTTAATAGACTCCATGAAACATATTTTTTACCTGTTTTTGAAGCCAAATATCTGATGCATATGAAAATAGAAATCTAATACTGGTTTAATTATATCATGTTCTGAGATGAATTAGACAACTCAGCAAACTACATCACTTTTTCTAACATATTAGTAATTTAAACTACTTTTAAAAATAAAAGCTATATGGGGGTTTAATCATGACTGCTTTTGCAAGTAGATAGCTTGCTCATGTGTGCACTTATGTGTGTGTGTGTGTGTGCGCGCGTGCGCGCGCGCATGCACGCAGGCACGCACACACACACACTAAGTAATGATCTCTGCAACCAGGTGAATGAACATACCCATCATTTCATGTAGTCAATGCTTAAGCTTTCTTTCATCATCCTGCATCTCCTCTATGCATCTTCTACACTCATCAATATTACCTAGAAATAATGGATTGTGTTTCTGTATCTGTAACAATTTCTCTGTTAACTCCTGCTTTGATTGCTTCAGCAGACTTTCTCTGTTGCCTCCTGACTCAGGTCAATACATTTTCTTCATGTTGCAAGAACGAACTTTGAAACATAAATCTGATTACTGTGTACCTCATGCGTGAAGTTTCAATGACTTCTGACAACACTCAATATGTATTAAAGGCAGTCCCTTAGCATGCGACTTCCCAAGTATTTTATGCCTTGATTGATCTGCATGACACCCAAGATTAGTTTGACACCCACACATTGTGTTCCAGTGATATTCAGGTTGGTTTTCTTCTCTTTCATATTCTTGCCAATTCGTTCCAACCTCTCAGTCTTCAGACAAATAGTCAGCTTGCCAATTAGCTTTATCCTTTTATATATCACATAAGTCCTTGAATTAAGTTTGCACATATTAGAGAAAATTGCACTTTGTGTTAATATTAGCTTTAAACATAACCATAAATATTTGTATTCAGTTAAAATCTTGTGTCTTTTAATTTTAATCTAACTTAAAACAATCATTTTGGCAATGTTTTCTTTCTCTAAAGATGTTGCTTTCATCAACATTTTCTCAAAGAAATGTTTGGAGGAACTGGGGGAGTCATTTTAAATTTTATATTACAACTTACGTTTGGTCAATTTTATATATTATTGAATATTGTATATATGTTAGTTATATTGTATATTTTCATATTTATCACCGAATGGAACACATAAATATATATTTTTTAAAATCTGTTCATCTTCTTTTCAATATTTCATTTTGAAATTTTATAACTGATTCCTACCATAACATTGATGCTTCAAAGGAATATTTTTTTCTCTTAAGATATCTGTGGCTAGCTAAACATGGTAATTAGGCATATAGAATATGATAATGAGGTATTGAGAGATGAAAGAGGACTCTCTTCTTCCTCTAATATTTATTGGTTTCCTTATGGGAGTTAATGGTTACGATATAGGTCTGGGGTTGGAGTGCTATAAGATTTCCCTGTTCTGTAGTAGTACATTTTCTGATATTGTCCTTGTTCAGGTCTCCTTTAGGCAACCACAGTTTCGAGATATCCTATGTGAATATTCACTGCCATTTCTAGAAGAAACAAGTTCACTGCAGATTTCTGCTCCTCTTGCTGTTACAATCTTTCTGGCCCTCTTCCATGATGTTCCCCAAGTCTTAAACGCAGGTGTTGTGTTATAGATGTTTCCATTGGGGTTAGATACTGCAAATTAGTTGTTCTCTGCATTTTGACAAGTTCTGCTTTTTTTTTTTTTTTTTTTTTTTTGGTATTTCTTTTCTTGAGATTGGCCTCTCACTGTGTAACCCAGAATACCTGGAATTGTGCATCTTCCTATGTTTACTCCAAGTGCTGTATCACAGGCATGTGCTGCCCTGTTCAGTGCCACAAACTGTGACCAGCATCACATCCAGGTATATATGTCTTGTATGGACATATAATTGTAACATTGTTTTATTTATGTATGTGTAACTATATTGGGGATTATTATATCTCATTAACATAAGGTGACCATTTTCACTTTAAATGAGTTTGCCCACTCTGTGACATTGAATAATCAAAAAAATGAAAAAGTTTGATACTGAAAGATCCAAATCTCCTAAGAGAAAGGAAGTTACAGATAGCTGTGAGCCACCATATTTGTGCTAGAAACTGGACTTACATCCTATGTGAGCATAACTAGTGCTCTTTAGCCATCTGTCAAGGCCTCACATTGATTCTTCTAAGTTTGGTTTAGAAATAATTTACGTTTCTCCACTATACAATAAAAGTTCCTTGTTTCAGCTAATAACATAGAGAACATAGGTAATTCAGTACATGATAATGCTCTCCTAATAAATCCATCCTAAATTCCTTTAATTAGAAATAAAGCAGGCATGGCTGATTCTTCCTTCCTATAGGAACCATTTACTTGTCTAGATGCTTCAGATATTGATGGAAAAATAAAACATGTTATAAAACCAACTGGTATTGGAATCAATCAGAAAATTAACTTTCTTATATGCCTTGAAAGAGATCCAATATCGATACCCACACCTCTCATATAAAGTTGTTACATTTAGTTTTCTGTTTGTAAGTGTGTGCACATGTGTGCACCAGCATATGAGACTAGAGGTTGACACTGAATATCTTCTTTGATCATCTTACTTTTTTTTGGTTTTTCAAGACAGGGTTTCTCTATGTAGCTTTGTGCCTTTCCTGGATCTCGCTCTGTAGACCAGGCTAGCCTTGAACTCACAGAAATCCGCCTGTCTCTGCCTCCCGATTGTTGGGATTAAAGGCGTGTGCCGCCACGCCACGCCACGCCACGCCACGCCACGCCACGCCACGCCACGCCACGCCACGCCACGCCACGCCACGCCACGCCACGCCACGCCACCCTCCAGCTGATCATGTTACTTTTTAAAACTGAATCTTTCATTGAACCTGAAGCTCACTGGTGTGGTTTTACTGAAGCTGTAGCTCACTAGTGTGGTTTCACTGAATCTGTAGCTCACTAGTGTGGTTTCACTGAACCTGTAGCTTACATTGTGGTTTCATTGAACCTGTAGCTCACTGGTGTGGATTCACTGAACCTGTAGCTTTCTCATGTGGTTAGGCTGGCTGTTTGTTGAGCTCCAGAGATCCTCATGGCTTTGCTTGCCCTGTACCACCTCACCTGGCTTTGACACGGGACCCATGAACTAAAATTCAGATCCTCATGCTTATTCAGTAAACATTTTGGTGACAGTACTATCTGTCACTATCAAGCCCTTTTTCACTATTTTTATTCTAGAGTCTTTTATTCTATATTAGTTGCTAATATGAAACTTAATGGCTATAAGAAAAAGTGGAATTTTTATGTCTGGGAAGCCTACAAACATCAATTTTATGTCTGTTTACAAACTTAATATTGGGAAAGTACAGTTAATTCTTTAACTTCTGTGATTTCATTGATAAACTAAATGATGCAAGTCTCCCATGAATGTTGAAAATTAGTCAAATACAATACTAGAGAAGGAATAGATTTTTAGCAAATAGTACTTGTTATGCTGCATGCAGTGATAACTGTTCCCTTAGGAGAAGATCTGGAGAGGGTGGTACAGACAGTGTAAAGCTGTCTACCTAGATTTCCAAAGACAACAAAATGTGTGGCGTGGAAGAAGATGTAGCAGTCTCAGAACTCTCTTCCCATTCCTCCTTGATCTTCTAACACTTCCTAGCCAGGGTCTAAACTCCTAAATTAACTAGATACAAAACAAGATCAATGATTAACCTTAAGGAATTAATGAAGTCAATTAAATGTAGATAGATAGATAGATAGATAGATAGATAGATAGATAGATAGATAGATGATAGATAGACGATAGATGTGTGTGTGTGTGTGTTTGTGTGTGTGTGTGTGTGGTGTTGTTTTCTGTTTTGTTTTGATCTGGGAAGAGTGGGAGAAGGGTAAAAACACCAAAATGTATAAAAAAATTAAGCAAAATAGCTAAATGAAAATTCATAACAAAAGTTTCTAAACAAAACAAATAGGAGGCAAGAAGAACTAAGAGTATTCAGTTACTATTCTCACCTTGAAGGAGAATGGTGATTTAAATGGGAGAAATGTAAAACTTTGTACAAACTTATACATAATTGCAAAAGTGTCTATTTCAGTACCAAAAGAGAAATCCTATTATGCCTCTCTCTCTGTGTCACCTATTATTTGGGAATGGCAACCCTGAATATGGATGGACACATCTGAGCTTCTTTGAAATGACTGAGGGAACACATATGCTCCTTCTGTGGGCCTTCTTGTTCTTTGTCCCCAACATCTCAGTTACTTGGACCTCCAGATTGAAACAGGTTTTCTGAGTATAAGCATTGAACTTTAATATTTCTGCAACAATTCCTCATGTTTCTCCCATGTAGCTATTTTTACTCTACCAATCTGGGTACCCTGGGGGCAGGGTATGAGAAGATGCAGAGTCAATGACACAGACTCCAGGAGTTTGCAAGCAATTCCTCATTTATTAAACAAAGGGCTGAGGTTTATGTGTGTGACTGTTGGTGGGCTTTGCTCCTAGGTGCCATAGAGTTTCTTGGTTGGCTCTAAGCTGCATGTCATCATTTTCGGTTTGGAGTTTATAGGTCAGGTCTCCTCTGGCGTGAGTGCTCTCTGTGCATGTCATAGCTCATTGTTTGCTTACAACGTGACCTGCCTGACTCCCATTCATTCTTCCCTTTCATTTCTCTCCTTCTTAGATATATGGACACTCCTTATTCTTTTAATTTGCAGTGTATCTTCCAAGGTTAGGTTCCAGGTTGTTCCAGTCACACCATGAGGAAAATATGTTTGTATGTATAGTCAGATATTTCCTACCTTAAGGAGTCTTGCTTATATTTATTTCATATCACTGTTAAATACCAGTATGTATTGTTATAGCACCTGCTTGTAGGTACTTCTACATCATTGAAATTAGAACAAAGAGGACACTTTGTGGTTCTAACATATACATTTAAAATTTTGTGTGAAAAGTTTTTCATTGAGAAAATAGCATTTTATGTAAATAAAATAATTTTTACCTAGAAGACAAAACTTTTTATCTGAAATTGACATATTGTATATAAACATTCTATGAAGATTCATTTCTCTATTAACAGTTTCAAAACAGATGAGAAGCTTCAGTTTCTTTTTCTCTGTCATCCTATAATTCTTTGAGACATAAGAAGTCCATTTCTTGATAGAAGCCCTTATGTTCTAACAAAAAATATTCCCAGATGGTTTTAAGATCTCAGATCTTGCTCTTCCTCAATGATCTCCCACTTAGATTTCAGTAGCTCCTCTTTCCCATATCCTTGCCTTGGGGATGCTCCTCTATCAAGCCCTAAGTGTTTAGAAAGACCTATTGAGCAAATCTTTAGGGTAACATCCTGGGCATTTATTTTAGCTTAAAATGGTTGTCCTAATGAAATCCATATATATAAATATCTGAAATAGAAATCTGCAACAATTTTAATGTATATTTATTTTAAAGAATAAAGCCACATGCAATGATTTCTGTTAAAATTCAATAATAATATTGCTCTTCAGATGTCAGAGCCTCACCCATTTCAGAAAGTAGGTGACCAACACTGAAAATAAACTCACAAATATTCCAGTTTTGTTTTGAAGCACTCAAAATTTTGTATGTTTTTTCTTCATATTTGACAACTATCTTAGATTTTTCAATTAATTTCTAGATTAAAGAATAATATGCTATTTCTTGATAGATTTTCTCAAGTGGAGAGGTAATTACTTGAGATTAAAAGTGTGAAATTCATATTAGCAGATTATCATAATTTGCAATCGACCATCATGCTCAGCCATGTTGCATTTTTTAAAAGAAATATGGGGAAGTAAGAAGAATTAGAAGCAAAATAATATAATAGAAGAAAGTGCTAATAAAAACTGTGATGAGTGTTTGTGTGTGCACCAGACTGTGAATGTAAACAGACTGGAAAAGAGAGATGAGTGGGAGACTTCTGATGTAGATACAGTGTACATCCTTACATACTTTGCATGTACATGACTTGTACTCAATGTTCAAATCACTCACACACACACACACACACACACACACACACACATTTGGTGGTTATATATCTTTACCTTATGTGTTCACTCATTTTGCTTTGAACATCTATAAGTTTATTAGATAACAGAACATCCATCATATTTGGTAAATTAGTAAAAACTTATAAAACATAAGAACAGATGATACATAATTTTGGCCTGTTTTTAATGTAACAGTAATATAAACATATTTCAATATAAAATATAAATGTTATCAAAAATGAAATACATTGGCATTATGTACTCATAAAAATGTATGAATATAGTATTATTTATTTAACTGCTTTTCGAATTTAAGGAATCATGGTTTTTTTTCTAATTTATGAATATTATCATGTCTTCCTGTAGTTGCACATATTGAGACCAAATCATCCATTTTTATTTACATACAATAGATCTTTTGGAAATTACTCCTCTAAAACTTTAGCCCCTGTATTTTGAACTCCTCATCTTAGACATTTAACAGTAGTATCTTTCATATTTAATTAATTACTTTAAATCTGTTTTCCCAGAACTATAAAAATAAAGGTGGGATTAGTAGAAGTTCTCATTCTCCACTCATGATTCCCATGCTGGAAGGGACATTCTAATCCAAAGAAGGGAGTGTCTAAGTGTAAACAGGATTTAGCTCCTCCCAAGTTCCTCTTAAGGACATTCTCTAGACATTTTAATCCTACTATGGTTTCAGGACAACTTCTAATACTTTGCCAAAAGCTTCAGAAAGACATTGAATTCAGAAAGTCTTGAATGTGGATTTTCATAGTGCACATTGACATTTATTGTACTAAGGTGTATAAAATCATATTCTCTCTCCATATACATTCCTATTAACGGATCTTATTCCACTTTTAGGACAGACAGTTCTTCCTAGAAGGCAATGCAGGGAAAAGATAGCAAAACATACTGTCAGAGCCAGGCTCATTTAGCATTCTCCATGGTGAAAGCACACTGGACATATTTCAATGTCCTGGCACCTCTCCTGCTTAATCTGATAGGACAACAACACACTGAAGTCTTGTTGCCAAGCCATCTTTGAGCCATACCATATTGCTATGGATTCTGTGTGGTAGCATTTTGCCTTAGGCACTTTTTTTTTTTTTTTTTTTTTTTTTTGAAGAGAGGAAGTAGCCCAAGAAGGAAACACTTGATCATTTTGTCAGTGATGTGATTTGCAGGCAGTTTAATGACTAAACGGAGACACTTCCAATGCAAGAAAATGTCTCAGTCTTGCTACCAAGCATTGTTTCCTCTATTCAGAGGACAAAGAATAGAGTTCCTGTAAGATTGGGGAGTCCAGCTCATTTGGAGAATAAACAGTTGCTTTGACCTTGCACTGGCAAATAGCCCCTGTCAGGTCTGGATTTGTAAGGCCAGGAAATCGACTGTTTAGTGGGTGGTGGTTCTGGCCAATAGTTTGTGTTTACGGCTGGGAATTGGTGGTATAGACTTGTGTGTAGCAGCTCAGCTCTGAATAGTGAAAGACCCCTATTTACCAACAGCTTTGTTTTATAATTTAAAGTTAATTCAAATTGAAATGGGCCTTTTAAACCTTAATTAGGACCATGTTTCTTCTAAAAGTCAACCACATTAGTCACTGGGAGACAAAATTCACTTTGTAGCTAAAGACTGTCTACTTTCTTTCAACAGTAGCCACCAAGGTCTACCAAGTGCATTTGTTTTTCTTTCACTATGGTAACTTGATCCAAGCTCTGTATCAGCAGAGCTCAGTCCCATCAATTATAACCTGCAGGGAAAGTGTGCTGTGTGCTTTGGGAAGGAGGCCAACCTTGTATCTCAAAACGCTTCTGTAATTATTACTCACTACATGTATTATTCCTGCAATATTTCCCATTTCATTCTTTGCTTCTTTGTTATTTGTTGGGGCTGGCAGGGTGTGATTTTTAACCAGCTATGAGCCAGAGTGTTTAATTTCTGTTTAATTGCTTTCCTTTTCCTTTTTCATCTATAGAACTGGAAGTTCCCAAGATATTTCTAATTCATGCACTACAGATTAAAATAATCTTGACTTCCTTCTGTTAACTTTATTCAAATTTATTGTGTTCCCTAATTAATATTTGGCCTGGGCTTTGTTCTTGTTTGCTTTCTGTTGTTGTGATAAACAATATGACCAGAAGCATCTTAGGGAAGCAAAGGGTGTACTTGTCACACATGTCTTAATCATTGTCTATCACTGATGGAAGCTAGGACAGGAATTTAAGTAGAATCAGAAGAGTCAGGAACCATGGAGAAAAACTGTTTGCTGGCTGGCTCTCATGGTTTTGCTTAGCCTGCTTTTTTATATAGCTTAGGTCTCCCTCCCAGAGTTGTTACCACCCACAATGGTCTATGCTGTCCCATATCAATCTGCCATCAAGAAAGTGCCATACAGACAGGCCCAGTCAATCTAATGGAAGCTATTTCTCAAATAAGATTTTTCTCTTACTGGGTGTGTCTAGGTTTGTGTCAAGGTGACAACAAAGTAACTATGACAAGTGCCACCTCATCCATTCCATGGTAGTCATCTTCCCTTTTTCTGTAAGTTTAGGGACCTTCTCAGTAAGAAAACAATTGAATCCTCACTAACTCACCACTCTAAATGAGAATGTTAAAGCCTAATTTGGAAATTGGAAAAGAAATCAAACTCATCCTCAATGCAAACTAATCAAAAGAAGGAATACACACTCTCTTTCACACTGTATTTTTAACATTAGGTCATCTGATACTTTTCTTTACCTTTAAAAGAGAATATACTGGTATCATTTTATAATTTTTAAACTTAAAATAAATTAATATCAACATTTTGATAGATTTTCACCAAATTAAATTTATGTGATCATTTATGTTTATATGAGTATTGTAGATGCACACATGTATATGTTGGCCAGACATGCATTGCTATCTACAAATACAGATGCCAAAGGAAGATGTCCTGTGTCCTGATTATCACCTTATTTTATTTCATTGTAACACCGAACATGGAGTTATACTGGTGACCAGAGGTTCTCTTGTCTCCACCCCACATATATACACTGTCAAATCCAACTTCCTACACTGTTGTTAGGAATTCAAACTGGGGCCCTTTTGAGTGTGCAGTTCTTCCCCACAAGATAATCTTCTCAGCCTCCAAGAAGATTTAACATTTTAAAGTATCTAGCCTGAAGGGAATTAGAAAACAAGTTGATCAATAGCAGTTCTAGCTCATTCTTTCCACTCACCCTTGTATCCTTAAAAACCTGGAAGCCAGTCAGATGGAAACCTACTATTATAGAACCTTCCTAAAATCTATCTACATAATACCTAAAAAGAGCTAAAATGGAGTTACCACATAACAAGACAGCAATAATCCTCCTAGACACTATAAGCTAAATATAAAAAGGCGAATCCAGGAAATGGGTTACTTCTTTTGGAGTTGTTTACGAATGATGTCCCAAAGACCTCCAAATACAGTCATTGCTCTTGGTTACTCTCAGAACTTTACAGTAAGACCCTCTTGCTAAAGACCCCACATATTTTATTCATAGAACATAGAAAAAACCGACTGTGATTTTACAGAAAAATTTATCCCTACTAGTTCCCCTCTCTTACATTATATCCCCCCATTCAAGTGTACCCTTTCTTGTTCCATAATTCCCTTCAGTTTCCTTCAAAGCCCCTCCACAATGGGCCCTTGGTAATTCATGATTTCTATGAGCGTTCTAAATGAAGTGCTTATATCTAAACATTCAAAGCTAGCATCCACAAGTGAGAGAAAACATGTAGCATTTCTTTCTGTGGGTCTGTCTTACGTCACTTAGAATGATTGTTTCCAAATTCATCATTTACCTGCAAATTTCATTTTCTTAATAGCTGAGTATTATTTCACTGTGTACCACCCTTGCATTATTCATTCCCCAGCTGATACACATCCAGGCCATTTCCATTTCCTGTCTATCATGAATATAGCAGCAGGGAACATGGGTGAGCATGTGTTTCTGGAGTAGAAACTAGAGTCCTTTCAATATATAACAAAAGTGGTATAGCTGGACTGTGTGGTATATCTATTTAAAGCTTTTGGAGGAACCTCTGCATTAAGCCCCATATGGGGTGGACCAGTTTGTCCTCTCACCTTTTTCTCCACATCCGTGAATCTCACACCACCTTTCTGTTTGCCTCTTAGTCATTCTGACTGGGGTAAGGTGAGATCTTGAAGCCGTTTTCATATTTAATTCTAAAATGACTAAGGATGTTGAACATTTTAAGAATGTTTCCCAGCCTTTTCTGTTTCATCTTTTGGAAATCTGCTATTTAGTTGTATGCCTGTTTTAAAGCTAGAAAGTTTAAATCCCGAGAACACAGTTAACAGCGAATAAATCTTAATAGATTCCACCATTGCTAAACACAGGCACACAGTGTGAGGGAGAAGTGTCAGGCGGGGAAGGCATCACGATTAAAAGTGGAAGGTAGTCATCAGTAGAGAAGCAAGTCTTTTTCCAGTCATCTCTCAGAAGCGAGGAGAGAAGGCTCCTTCAATGAACTGGAGAAGACACCTCTTTAGTATAAAAGACCAGGTCAAAATCTGAATTTCCTTCCTTCTATTCTGCAGCTCCTCCTCTAAGCTTGTAGAAACACATTGAAGCTTTGGAATAAAAACAAGAAAAATGAAGGAATACTTTGATGGCAAGAACATAACAGAAACCAAAGACACAATGAGGTCAGATTCCTAGAAAATCCACACAGATATGCAGTAGGCTTGAGGGAATTCCTCTCTCACATTTAATCAATGACTATTAATCTAAACTGACCTATCATCCTACAGTTGCTTATCCATTTAAAAATCAAAGGATGAGAGTTCCTATTCATAACTACTTTTAAAATACCTTGTGTAACAAGTTGAGGCAACATACCTAGGACCATGTTATCAAACAAGTGGACAGGAAAAACAAAGAGGTGGCACTTAAGACATTCCCTATCACTTAAGACATTTGAGTTGTTAAATTGCCCTTTGATTCTATTAACATGGAGCTGAAATCTATGAATAGTTTTATCCGCATTTGACCAAGTCCATTTCACTACCAGATTACCTAAGGGAAGTTATAAATTAGAGCTCTGTAATTTGGCAGCCAGTTTGACATATGTTTGTATCTTCTTTGCATATATTTGGGCTGGCCTGTAACATAGGAATCTTTGACTTTATAGCTGAGGGTTTTATTTTAAAACTAGATACTGGGGCTGGAGAGGTAGCTCAGTGGTTAAGATTTGCAACTATTCAAGGGGTCATGAGATCCATTCCCAGCATCCGAATCATTAGGCTCAGAAATGTCTCCAGCTCCTGGCAATCTGGAATCCACACACAGGTGGCATAAAAACACACAGAAACACACCTAGACACACAAAGGAAATCTTAAAGCAATTTCAGAAAAGAAATACATGTCTTTTGAAGTATTTTTTGTATTTGCTGCCTAATAGTGGCTTACTGGAAGGTCAGAGGAAGGTTGACAACTTCAAAAACAGGGTAAAACCAAAGATAGTAGCTCAAAGAGGTAATTCTACCATTAAGGAGTCTTTGGCAGGAGGACAGTCCCAAAGAAACACATTATCACATCAAATTTCTAATCTTTACTTGAAAATGGTTTTTCTTTTCTAAGTGGTATCTGTTTAGCATACAAAATATATTTGCATGAGAGAAATATGTAAATTTTTACTGCACTACTTTTACAACGAAGGAAGAGAAGCAGATATTTATGCATTTTAATGTAAAGTATTCAATAATCCCATAAAATTTTTTCTGAAGAATGAACAATCCATAATTGATAGATAGGTGTTTTAGCACAAATTAATTTCTGGCAAGGGAGGGAGATGCATTTTTGAAAAAATAAAGTGAGATTGCTGTCTAAGTTAATATACATACCTATATATTAACACACACATGTGTAGGTATAAAATCTTCCCATGATAAATTTAGTTTTTTCTCCAGAACAATTAATGAAAATTCATTCTTAAGAGTTTTTTTTAATTTAATTTTATTTATTAACAATCCTTTCATTTATTTTACATATCAACCACAGTTTCCTCTCCCTCCTCTCCTCTCAGCCCCTCCCCTTCATTCCCATCTAACACCCTCCCCATCTACTCATTCCTCTTCTGTCTCCATGGGCTTGAACATAGCATAACCATGACCTTTGTCATGACCTTGATCCCCTCAGGCTCATACAATCCCTCTTCCCTTTCTTCAGGAAGACTTCCGGAGCTTGTCCCAGTCCTTGACTGTGGATTATTTTATTATTGATTATTTTATTAGTGAAAATGCTTTATTAAGTTTTATTTTCAATATATTTCAAATGAATTACTCAAAGAAATCATAATGAAAATTATACTACATACAATAACAATAGCAGACAGAATTTATTTTTTACATACTTGCCCAGTTCAACATGCCACCCTATTTGGGTTTTTTTGGTTTTTTGTTTTGTTTGGTTTTGTTTTTTGAGACATGGTTTCTCTGTGTACTTCTTGGCGCTTGTTCTGGATCTTGCATTGTAGACCAAGCTTGCCTCGAACTCACAGAAGTTCACAGAACTCACAGAAGCCTGGCGTTTGCCACCACCGCCTGGCTTCACCATGTTTTTGAAATTGCCAGTCTCTCTCTGTTCTTCCAATAAATAATGCGCTTTCCTCTCTCCCATGCCAGCAGTGGATAAGAAATACAAGAAAGATCTTTGATGCAAACAAGTAGACAAGAACATTCCTGTTTCTGAAACTGTTTATTTGTAGTAGATGACAAAAAGTAAAGTTAGGGAGAAAAGCTTACATTTAAGTCATTTTGGATGATTATTTTTCTAAAATGCATGTACACAGTTTCAATTTTATATGAAAATCATGTTTCAGTGAGTAAATGACTTTCAATTATTTATTTCTATAAAATTAAAGGCAGAAAAATGAGTTAGACACGGTAGCATAATCTGCAACCCAAAACTTAGCAGATGAGGCAAGAGGATTGTCAGGGGTCCTCAGCCACCCTGAGCAGCACAGTGAGCATCAGGCAAGCCAGGACTATGTAGCAAGATGCTAGCTCAAAAAAACCAAAGGGGGGAAATCAAAACCAGATTTAATTTTTTTTTCTTCTATGAGCTGTTTCCTAGAATTTCTTTGTATCAGGTAAATTATTGCTTCTCTTCTCTATTTCATCCTCTTCTCTACCCCCTCTTTGTTTGAATAATCCAGGATATAAAATAAGCAGATTCATATCTACCCTGACTATTTTATGTGTTGTAGGATCTCACTTAGATGTGCATACGTTAATCATTCAGAAGGAATAAGGATGTCTACAAAATTCATATGTTAGTGGAGAATCTATTGTATATGTGACACTCAGTTAGTACATAGGTATAGCTGGAGGCATCACCCACTGCAGCTCTCAAGTGTCAGCTTACGGAGACTCTGTCCTGAGTTATGTGTGACCTACTTTCTGAAAGTCAGTCTTCAGATGCCACACAAACCTATGGTGGCTAATGTGATTTCTTAGGATCATTACACCATCACCAAGGCTCTGGTTCTTTTACGTTAAAGTGAGCCCTGATCTTTCAAATTTCAAGAAATTCTGGACAGGTGCTGACTGAATCATTGAGTACACTGTACACATTCCTCTAATTTTCTTAAACCTCAACTCTCTGTCTCGTGTAAGCTACTATAATTATGGGCATACTACTCTCACAGTGAAGGTTAGAATCATGTAGAATAGAGAAAGCAGACAGTTGTATTCACCCATATTGTTAATTCTACTACTTTGGTCACGTTTTTTTGCTCTTATTTCTGGCATGGCTTTATAGTTGACATAAAATATGAATAAGGGAGTATTTGGCAGGGTACAACTCTCAACAAAATTAGAACTCTATTAACCAGCAAGATGAAGGGTTTTGGTACAATAAATATTCTACAATGCTGGCCATACGTCACTAAATAACAATTTGCCTTTACATATTGATCTATTTGGGGATTTAATTGAGTCTTACTGGGCACTTTCTACTCAAGTTTCACGATGTCTCTCAAATTACAATCCATCTGTGGATGTCTACAACTCAGTTAACATTTCAAGAGTACCTCTCTCCCTTTTATTTGAGACAGGGTCACACTTTGTAGCCCTAGCCTGCCTGAAACTCACAGAGATCTACCTACCTTTGCCTCCCAAGTGCTGAGATTAAAAGCGTGCCCCATCAAGCCTTTCAAGAGCCCTTTGTGTCGTGATTAGAATTGGGGATAAGTTACCCTTCATGTCTATCTGATATCCTCAGCAAAATTAGTCAATTTCCAAATATTTATTAAACTGAATATGTTTATAGCTATTTTATTATCATCCATTATTCAACGATGATTGAACAAATTCTACTTACTAGTTTGAGTCATGTATACTTATTAGCTATAAGTATCTTCAAGTACATAGACTTATTGAATATAGCTATCTTCAAGTGTTATCAATAATCTAGATGGAAGGTGATGTAGCTAAGATATGGCTTTTTGTTTTAAAAATATCATATTGGCATTTACAACATGAACAAAAACTGATCAAGGACTTAGTGAATACCTTTATGCCAGATGTTGAAACTGTAAAAGCCTCAAACAAAAACATGCAGATAAATGTACAAGCAAACAAAATAACAAACTACATCAGTGCATTGCAGCTTAATTTTTTAAAGACTCAGCAAAGACTTTATGAAAATTAAAAGCTATTCTGTAGAGAATTAAATTGAAAGCAGAAGCTTAATACACGGTTTGTTTATGTAGTTTATATCATTTCCGGGTGGTATGATAGAATGTGAGATATAAATGGTTTCTAAACAGTGCTTAAGGGCAATGGGGGTGAATAACTGTAATCCAGTGCAGATTGGATTAAGGGAATAGGATTTATTTGTTTGCACCTCAGTGTAACAGAAAAAGTTACTTCATATATTGTAAAATCATTCTGGGTTAGACATTCTTATTCTAGAGAACAGCAAGACTGGGTGAATGATTTTCATCTTTTATGTGACTCTAATGGTCCCCTTTACCTCTATGTTTTCCTCATTTAATTTCAAGAAACTTTGAGCAAGAGTGAATTCAGTTTGTATGTGAACCTTTATTCTTGCAAAGTGCACTGGATGATATAGAAGCTAAGATCTGGGGCTGGAGAGATGGCTTAGAGGTTAAGAGCACCGGCTGCTCTTCCAGAGGTCCTGAGTTCAATTCCCAGGAGTTCAATTCCCAGCACCCACAACCATCTGTAATGAGATCTGGTGCCCTCTTCTGTAAAAAAAAAAAAAAAAAAAAAAAAAAAAAAAAAGAAGTTAAGATCTGTCCACATAAGTTGTCTTTTCTTTGAATACAAATAATACTTCATTCACAAGATAAACTTGATAGAAGATTATTAAATTTGTAATTATTAAATTACACTGTGTGCATACTAATGTATGTACAGATTCCACAAACCATCCAAACTTAAGGTATCTTTTAATCTAAAATTTAAAAGATAAAGCCTAGAAATTGGATGCTAAATTCTTTCCCTATAATAATTTCTAGAGAAATCTTGTTAGAAGCTTCAGAGTGATTTCAGTTCCCATTGTGGGTTTTTTTGTTGTTTTTTAAATGATTCAAGTGAAACAGAACATGTTATACATTCCATCAGACTAAATGAAAGTAATGGGAGACAGCCCTCTATAAAGAGTCTTAATGGTAAGCAGAAATCAGTGTTTGAAAAACAGCTTATTGAACTTATACAACTACATTATGCAGAGATACACACAGAAAGAAAGAAGCTAGCCAAGTTTGAGTTTGCAAAGAACTTTAACCTAGTAGCAATTCATGCCTACAAGAGTATAAATGAGAAAACTGCTTTCTGATTCAGTCATAGAGAAGAAAATGTACTTAAATCTTATGGGTATTCCATTGTCCTAGAAGTTAAGAAACATTATCAAGACATAATAATAATAATAATGATAACTCATGAAAATCCTCTTAATCATCTTAATATATGTGGCACACAATGATTTTTCCCCTTCAATCCCTTACAGTATTCAGAACAAAGATATAAACAGATAGAGATGTAAAAACATGCAGTTTAAAGGTAACTACAGAGCAGATAGGACACACTGCCTCATGTTCTGGAATCAGAATGACTACATCATGACATAGTTTTGCCTTATTCTCACCACAAATTGCCCGATGCCAAGTAAAGCTGTGAAGACACAAGCTGAAAAATTCAGCCAAAATAATCTAAATCTTGTGGCTTTTTTTTTTTTTTTTTTTTTTGGTTTATTTCCCTTGACATTTGGTGCAAATCAAATTCAAATGAATACCAGGGGAAATCACACTGCCCACATGACTTGCTGCTGTAAATTATGGGAGGAGACAAATTCATTTTACTCAAGGAATTCATACTCTGACACCCAGCAACCTGTTTTACATATTTCAAGATGCAAAAACAATTGCAGAAATTTTAAAAGAGCTGTTTTGTTTGCAGCTTGTCGACCAGGCTTCTACAAGGCTTCAGATGGTATCGCCAAGTGTTCTAAGTGCCCACCACACAGCTCGACGTACGAAGATGGTTCAATGAACTGCAGGTGTGAGAATAATTATTTCCGGGCAGACAAAGACCCTCCATCCATGGCTTGTACCCGTGAGTAGTTCTGCTGCAACCCATGCCTCCATGTTTTGTTAGTTTTATTTTATCCTGTGGCTGTGCGGTTTGTTTTTGAGGTCTGTGCGTGAGCGTGTGCGTGTGTGAAGCATTCGCCCATTTCTTTCTGTTTTCCATATGCAAACTGAAAACTCTCTGCCTCCTTCTCCATGCTTGACTCATCACAGATGCAACATTTATCACACAAAAATGAATTCGTTTTTAAATCACTTCCTGCAATGAAACCCTGTATAAAGAAAGCAAAATTCTGTATCTGACTTTAGAATCTCACAACGTATTTACCAGGACAGAAGAGGTTACAGACAGGGATTTAGGTTTGGGGAATTTTATTACCTTTTGCTATCTCTTGATCATAGGTCACAGTAAATAAAAGGGCTGGGGGAGGAGGGAACTAAAATTTATAAACATAATACTGAAGTTTTCATAACTATTCACCAGGGTATTGAACTTAGTACTAAATTTCTTTGTTGGACATTGTGGACAGATCTTCAATCATGAGTAGAAACTTCCACCTCATATAGCTCGGGAAGGTTGTTCCTCTTGAATCCATGTGCCTATAATCTCATGGATCCTCTGAGGATGAATTAGAGTAGCTAATAAAGACAGTATAGTTATTTACCTCTTCAGATCTTTATAAAGTTTCCCATTTACCTTGTAGTAGAAACCAGAAGTGATGGTCATTAATCTCTGTGGAACTACTTTTCAGGACCTCCATCCGCACCAAGAAATGTTATCTCTAACATAAACGAGACCTCAGTTATCCTGGACTGGAGCTGGCCCCTGGACACGGGAGGCCGGAAGGATATTACCTTCAACATCATATGTAAGAAATGTGGGTGGAATGTCAGGCAGTGCGAGCCGTGCAGCCCCAACGTCCGCTTCCTCCCTCAGCAGCTCGGACTCACCAACACCACTGTGACAGTGACAGACCTCCTGGCACACACTAACTACACCTTCGAGATCGATGCCATTAATGGGGTGTCAGAGTTGAGCTCGCCACCCAGACAGTTCGCAGCAGTGAGCATCACAACTAATCAGGCTGGTGAGTACACCTTGGGCAGCTTCAGACTGCAGCTGTCGTGTCCATCCAAGCCGTGTGTGGGCAGAGAAAGCGAGGAAAACATGGTTGCACGGGGAGATGGAAAAGAAATCCCAAGTTCTTCTCTAATCTCATGTTTAAACAATTGTGGTTACATTAGTAATTCAGTTCAATTCTCTGAATCAGAATAAGCCATATTTGTAAGGTGGATGTCAAAAACTGTTTTAAATGTATCGCTGTCTAGTTTGGACCCTGAGGTGGTAAGGGGGCTCCTTGGAACATTTTTTGTTGTTGTTGTTGTTTTTCGAGGAAGTATTTCTCTGAATAGCTTTGCGCCTTTTCTGGCTTTACCCTCTGTAGACCAGGCTGGCCTGGAACTCATAAAGATCCGCCTGACTCTAATTCCCGAGTGCTGGGATTAAAGGCGTGCGCCACAAACGCCTGGCTTTCCTTGGGACATTTTTAAACTTGAAGAACCTAACAGGCATTCAAGGTTTGCAAAAGCGACACAGGCAGTTTAAGAATATATATACTTTTATATTGGTTAAATTGGAATCATCTTTAATCACTCACTTATTTAATATTATGAGGAAGTCCTAAGTATCATAGTTCTTTTCTTTTCTTTAAGAGTGGAGAAATTTAGTTGAATAAAGGCAAGCCAGCAACTGAGCAAGTATGTGTTTGTTTCTGCCTGATCTTCACTGTGGTGCCACATGACTAGCTTTTTTAAATTCCTGTCACCTGAGACATCCTCTAAATAATGGATTATTACCTGGAATTGTGAGCTAAAAGAAAAGATTTCTCTCTTAATATTATTTCTCAAGTAATTTACCAAAGCAACACAAATAAAACAAGAACATCTTTGCTGACTGTCTGAAGAAGGTTAATTTAACTACAGCTAACAAGGATCATCCATAGCAAATGCTGGATGACTTGTAATATGGCTCTGCTGGATGGTGATATTCTTAGCAAATAGCTCAAATTCCAGCAGTTCTAATTCAGCAAGTCAGACTAGAAATACAGCAGGAAAGGTTAGGCCCCAAGCACGCTAAGAAATTTCCTAAACTAATTATTTCAGGTCCACCTTCATCTTCCCAGAACCCAGGTACCAGAAAGAAACCTCAGCATTTGAGGACTAGCACCCCTTTCTCCCTTGAGGGGCCTCTATTCAGGACAATTGAATATCACTCCTTTCAGAGTATGTATTCCCACATTTGCCTTTCTAACTCTCAGTCCTAGGTTTTGTTTTTGTTGTTGTTTGTTGTTTCCCCCCTAACATTACTTCTAATCTCTTATCTTAATGACAATGTTGTTTTCTTTCTCTCATAGCGATGCATAAACATCATCTGTGGGAACTGTGTGACTTTTCAGTGGTGTTCATCAACCATTACTTTAATCTTTATTAGGAAACTTGCATTGTCCCTATTGCTACCGGAAGTTTCTCTGGTCGAACTGGCACCACGGTCTGGACAAATCTCTCCCACCCTCCCTCTCGCAGCTACTTACAAAATAATCACTCAGAGGCTCAATATTAATTATGAACTGTATGGCCTGTGGCTCAGGCTCATTATTAGCTAGCTCTTATAGCTTAATTCAACCCATTTCTATTAAGCTATGCTTTCCCTGATGGCTTCACGACATAACCTGTTCTGTCACACCTTGCATCTCCTGGCGGTAGCTCACAGCTTCTCGATTTTCCTCAGGTAGATAGACAACACCTGGCCGGAAAGCCATCTTTATGTAATTAATGCTTCATTACAGTCTGGGAGGAGACAGATTCAGACTGCTTCCAGGAGGAGGTGTCCTTATGTCCACAGTGCCATCTTCACCTTTGATGAGATGATGATCTCCACAATCCCAATCCTATCAGAGAAGGCATTTACTTTACTGCAGTTAATGGTATTTCGTATTTGCCACTAGTCATATTAAATGTGTAACTTGGGTTTGTTTAACTGTCTTTATATGAAAAGATGAGCAATACTCATGTTATATGACTACGGTTTTTCCTCTCCGGTGAACATGGGAATTCTACAGTTTTAATGATGTGGTAAATGATTTACTCAAATCTCCTATTTCAAGCTGATTTACTACCTTTAAGCAGGAGCATCAATCTGTGCTTTAATTATCTCCTATGTCAAACAAAAACATTTAAAAACAAGCAGGAGCTCCTGTGCCCTATCTTATCATTCCCCTCTGGCTTTCTGGTAATAGATTAATCAGAAAATTAATAGTTCTGAATACATACAGTGAGAGGAAAGAGGTAAAGCGGCAACTAGGAGAAGGCCAGGACTTTACAAAATAGATGAGATTGTGCTCCCCACTCCCACTGCCAGTTATAAATCCGAGTATGGGTCAGAGATTCACCAGGCTTCCTTTCTGGCTTTTCTTAAACAGATTTCTTTTTCTTTCAAGAGCATTCAGAAATTTGACCACAATGTGGAAGAACAGAAATGATAAATTTATTACTTGGTGTCTGTATCATTTTGTATGCCTGTAGGGGACAAAAGTCTTTGCTTTATCTTCAGTCCCCAGGGTGAGGTGTGTAAGCATGGTTGTATGTAAGCAACACCATGTCTTTTGAGAATGCCTCTTTGTTTTACTTTATTCTTATTCCCGAGAAGGTTAATGGACTGGTAGCCTTATAAAACTCACCTCCTAGCCATTTGAAGGATGTGGCTGTGCTTGATATAATGCCTCTGTGCTTCAATTTCTTCTGTTCTCTTTGACATGGCTATAAAGGGCAAAAGTAAATGTGTTTCTTTTAATTTAGTTTCTCAGAATGAGTTTACTGATCATTCTCTTGATTATATTGTTAAAGCTTCGAGATAACAACTCGATAAGGCACCGTCTAAATTGTAGAGGATTATGTGGTAAATTCTGATATTTGTTCTTAGCTCTCAATACTTGCACAAGTTCAGTAAGATTAAAAACATAGACCTGGTTCCTATATAAAGATTGTATCCATCAGTGACCAGGTCAAACATGTAGAGGAAGGATTACAGATTGCAAAATAAACATCTTAAAGTTACAGCCTGAAATAAACTGTTGCCTTTTCCTTTATCCCTTCAAGTGGGAATATTTACCTTTCACCTCTGGAAATGTACGTTCCACTGGTGGAATATCCATTTGTTTAGTCTTCATCTCGATCTGTGGATAGACAACTTTTAAATGTCCTATAGCAGATAACAAATCCAGATTAGATGAAGGGGTAGAGTGTGAAAATTTATGAAATTTTGAGTTCTCTGTCTGTTCAAATGCTTCTGCTGGAAAAGATCAAGACACTTTCCCAACATTTCATCACATTTTCAAACTCCTTTGTCTCCTCACCCAACTCTTCTTCTACATCCTTCTCACATTGCCATTCAATGGCATGTACCACGAAGCAAAGAACAGTAATGCTGACCAGAAGATGGATAATGGCCTTGGAGATACATGTCATGACCAGCCACAGTAAACCTGGTCATTGGTATTTTTACCATGGGGCTCTAAAGGGGTGACTCTGCACAAAAATGATCTCCACCATTCACAAGACGGGATCTCATCACTTACTCCATAATTCTCAAACGATTTTTATCCTACATTTTTTTTACTTAAAATACTATTTAAAATTAACACATTTTAAAATTTTTTTTGAGATTTTTAATATTATTACATCATTTCCTCCTTCGTGTTCTCGTTCAAAACGCTCCCACAAACTCTTCCTGGCTCCCTTCTAAATTCGTTGTCCTTCTTTTCATTATTTGTTGTTAAATATAACTATCTTTTCTCTCCTTCACTCTCCTCCCTACTCCCTCTCAAATCTATGCTTTTCTTTTCTTTGTTACGCTACATACACATATATAAATTGATAAAATTTAAATATGATTTTCCCTGTCCATTTACTGTTACTTACATGAATATGATTTCAGGGATGATTAATTGGTATTGAATAGCCAATTAGGAGGCTCATTGCCAGAGAAGACTATATCTCCTGCTATTAGCATTCCTTAGTTGCCTGTAGTACTTCATCTAAGGGTACAGGCCCACGAAATTTCCCTCTTTCATGTTAGCAGGTCTATTGATGCTATTCAGGGGTCTTGGTTAGGCAGCCATATTGTTGGGTGAAGTTTTCTTGTCATTTCTAGGAATTAATAATCTCACAAAGATGTCATGGTCTTCTGTTTCTTACACTCTTTCCGTTCCCCCTTTTATGATGTTCCCTGAACCTTGGGTACAGGAGTTGAGTTGTAGATGTATCACCGGTATTGGGCACGCTGTAGTTATTTGTTCTCTGCATTTGGACTAACTTTGGTTTTCTGTAATCATCTAAAGCTGTTGCCAAGAGAAATTTCTTTGATAGGGGTGGGAGCTACACTTGCTGTAAAAGAATAAGTAGTTTGAAAGTAATTATGAATTAAGCTAGTTTAGTAAGGTGGTGGTATAAGTTCTCCTCTAAGATCCATGACTTCACTAGCCCTGGAGTGTTGCCTAGGTCTCCAGGATCAGACATCATTTCCCTCCTGTTGAATTGACCAGAAGGCTTATTAGACAGCTGTTGATTGCCACCAGACAGGGAGCCCTGCTAATGTACCTATAGGGATCTCCTACCTTGCTGGTCATTGTTGTGGATTGTAGGTATCACAGCTAGGTAGGACTATTTATTGATTGTTTCCCTCCCTTGGAAGCTTTTAAAGCATCTTCTGGTGTTATGAAAGGTCACTCTTAAGAGATGAGGCTTTCAGGTTAGATCAAGATGTAATTCTTCAAATTCTGTCTGATGTGTATGGTGTTTTCAGCGAATAGGGACTTAACTTTACTCTCTGTGAGTACACCAAGGACAATAAAATTAGGTATTACACACACACACACACACACACACACACACACACACACAAACCCATATATAATAAATATATACATGTGTCAGTGTAATTGTGTGTGTCCTAAATATAATTTAATTACATAAAAAATAATGACTCATTTTTTTCAAACAACTTTAGTCTCATTTTTCCTACCTTTCTTCCTCTTCTTCTGTAATTGCCCTCCTGCCCCCTCCTCAATTAACCCTTCCCCCCTCCCAGCTTCCCCAGGTACTCTTTTACATAATCTGTATCCTGCTGTTCTCTTTGTGGCTTTCTCTCTTTTGTGCTAACATTTTATTGCCTAGTTTTCCTACTTTCTGCAGTTACTCTAAGTTATCTACTCATATCTGAAGATTTGGAGCTAGTAAACCACAGATAGAGATAACATGAGGCCAATAACATTGTAGAAAGAAATGAAAATGTTATGTTTCTATGTCTAAAATCTAGTCTAAATGTAGTTCCATCTGGACTCACTAAACCCTGTTTATTCAGAATTAATAATGTGAATTTTCTTCTTAGAAGTGTTCTTAGAATTGTTCTTCCATGTTTTATTTATTGATTTTGTTGTTGCTTTGGTTTTCTTTAGGACAACAAAAGTCATGATAATATGCAAATTGAAGTACATGCTTTTACTGTAGCTTTTATGAATTGTTCTTTATAGTCTCATTCAACATTTGATTTAATTTTCAAATTCAAACTATTTAATTGATGGAACCTCCTGTCCATTCCCCCTTCTCAGCACTGGGATACTATGTGACTTGTAACTTTGTAAACCCTATGGATGATGCCTCAGTGTGTGTTCATGTGTGTATCAATCTAGATCATCTAGATTGTTCCTTATATCCCCTGTCAACATGTGTATATGCTTATATATGAACTTTTATTGTGCACTGAGATGCTTTAAAGTATATAATAGGAAAAAAAGTTACATAGAAAATTACATTGATTTACATTTCTGAGATTTCCTTAAAGCAAATATAAAAGCAGATAACTAATAGAAGTTGTATAACGTCAACCAACAGACAAGAAAGCTACACATATCTTAAAAGACTGAAGAACACAATGGAAAGAGATACAGGAAGAAATGAGATGACAAAAGAATGTCCAACAATTCTTTCTGGCTAATGAGTGAGAATAATCTTTTGCCATGGATCCCACAGATCCAAGAGAGGGGGATTCTGCACTTATTTATGAAAGGTCCATCTTTTACTTGTAATCACCATATTAGTTGTACTTATTGTTTTTGAAGTACATTTTAATAAGATTAGTATGTAGCTAAGAAGAGAAAATTTAAATGTTGCTGCGGGCCACAGGAATATATCATAGGAACTCAGCTGGTTATGGCAAAGTCACTACCTGGAGGGATCAGGGAATTCCTCCAGAGGAAGCCAAATCCCAAGGAGTTTTTGGTGTTACTTGGCTTGTTATATATCAGCTGTATTCTGTTATGTAAATCATGTGTGCCTTCATAGTTTTCCCAATTGATTTTTCCCTAAGAAGGGTTAACAATGTGGACTGATTACTCTATAGACATACACATTCCAGGCATTTGGAGAACAGCCTCAGGAAAGGCTTTCTCTGGAATCAGATATCTCCCCTAGCCACTTTCAAGGACTAAAGGAAACACCACCCAGGTGGCCACCCAATTTCCGAGGACTAACAGTGATAATAACCCACAGGCAAGTCTCCTGACTTAAGGTAAATTCCACAAGGGGACACCGCCTAGGTCAGGTAGACATTAAGTAATAGCTTTATACAATTTAGCTCAGACCCCTACTTTCTTACAGCCTTACTAACTTTATAGACCTCTAACTCCTTACCTAACCACTTCTAGGAATATTTAGATAACCTTCTGTGCTAACAGCTATGTTCAGCCAGAACTCCCAGTTCAAGCCTCCCAGTAATTATCATTATTGGTAGCATCCGGCCAGGTCCATCACCGGATGGAGGAAAGTACCTTATCAGAGATACCTCTGTACTCTCTAAGAACAGACTTAAGCATCCAGGCTACCTGTTTGAGAAGGCCTGGCCGATGTGCCAATTAAGCTCAACTTCCTCCTTTCCCAAATCTTACCTCCAGTTCCAGATCTCCCTTTAAGTATCACCAGAGGCATCTACCTGTACACAGGTTGCCTAGAGACTGAGCACACTTTGCCCCACCCTGCAGAAAAATGGCAGACAGCTTGGACAGATAGGAGTCACAGGAAAAAAGAAGACAGTTTTATTTTCTCCCATTGACCTAGCAACTTATAGATTTTTTTAAAACATATTTTGCCAAACACATTTAAGATTATAGTTGTGCACATAAGATCCCTCTTCTTAGATATTACCCGTATTTAGCCTTTAGTTACTTCGTTAGTCACTTCCCCTTTGGGTTGTAAATGGTAATTAACAACTAGTGCCCCTCTTTGTGATTCTTATCATCCCTCCATTTGATCCTGATATCGGACAATCACTGCCTGAGGAAGTTCGGGCTGAGTGTCCTGGGTGGAGGGGAGGATTGTGATTTTGGGGGGATATATAACTGTAAAGCAAGGGACGAGGGGAAGAATTAAAGCGAATGGACCAAAGAACTGTGTGCGTAGATTGATTTGCTGACCTTAAAGAATAGATTCTCAGCTGGTTTGATAGATTCTTCCACGGACCCTGGAAAGGAGACTATTAGGGGCTGGACCCCAATAGTCGCTGATAAAATGTTCCTCAAATATAATTTTGCCTACCTTGGACATTACGATAAAATATCATTATCCTATCATCAATTACTTTACCGTCAGTTTCATTTGTCTGGCTTACCATGTTGTTTGCATGTACATTGGGTCAGATATTTTCCTTCTTTAATATTTTTTCCATAGAAGATTATCTGTTTGGGTCTTCTAGGGACATGACATGCTATGGCTATTTTCAGATGGCAACACTGTTCTTGCTTCATTAAATTAACCTTGTTTTATTTCTCATCTATTAAAACTATTTCAGAAAGTTTTTACAGCTGACCAGTGAGGTAGATTGTCAGTATGTCAATTAAGAATTGTGTGTTAGAATGGAGAACATTTCTTCGTGTGAATATATAAGGTAGAATAAAGCTTTTGTAGGGGAATCTCATCAATTTCACTTCAGAAGTATTAGTCTGAGGTATTTTCATTAATTCTGATTGTTATACATACAAAATCAATTTTTATTAAAATCTTAGTATAAAACATCTAGATAATAATCAGTGTTTTACAACAACTTGTATTTATATGTTCATATGTACATATGTTAATTTACATATGAATGTAAATTCATGATGAACTGAGAATATAGAGTTCTAGAAGGTATAAAGTTCTATCCTACACTAATGAGGTCTAACAGATCTGAGAGAACAAACCTTTAAACAAAATTTAAACTAGGTTAGTTTTACTGAGTATGAATGAGTGAGTGAGTGTGTGTGTGTGTGTATACTCATGCATATACACATATACATTCAGGTTTGCTCTCATATCCATGCATATGGGGTTGTATCACTTCCCCATTGTTCTCTACTTCAACCTGAAGTTCACTTCTTTGTCTAGTCTGACTGGCCTGTGACCATCCTTCCCCCAGGATCTTTGTTTCGCTGTGTTTCCTCTAGTAGTAGGGCTCTAGGTGTATGGCAACCCATGTGGATTTTATGTGGGTTCTCTAGAACTGAACTCAGATCTTCATGTCTATGAATTAGACACTTTAGCCACTGACTGGGCTATCTAGTTTTAAACACTTTGGATTGTGTGATATGGTAGCAATTTGAGATGGAAAGAATAAATGTATAAAATCGAATTTCATATAGTACTAAGTATGTTGAGTGATCAGTGCTTGGTAGTTTTATTTTTAATAACGATGCAGAACATTTAACAATAGACTCACACTAAAAACCTTGAGCATTTTTTTAAGATAATTCCTGGTTTCACTTGGGAATAAAGAAGACACTTGATTAATTGCTATTTTGTGTGTTTCCTGAGCATTGACTGAAGACTTACTTTGAAGCCAACTACTATACCTCATGCACTATGTACAAAATGATGATTAAGATGTGGTGACTATCTTCAAGGAGCTCCCCATCCAGGGGATTTGAAAAGGTCTAAAACCCTTGCATGAAATTGATTGGTTTGGCCATAGAAAGTCAGGGAGGCCAGCTGCCAAGAAGCTCCAAGAAGCACCTGCAGCTGAATGAAGACAACAGTAATTTATCTTGCATACACAGAGTGGCTAACTCTATCCAAGAGCATGATCCTTTCCCCCGCATTACTTAAGTATGAAACTAGGAGCTTACTCATGCTACATGTTTCTAACACCAATACACACACCCCCACACACACATGCACACCACATATACCTTGAAACAGGAACAATATCACAAGCCCAAATCCCAAGCTCTGGAACTGACACAGAATGTTCAAGATTTCAAGGCCAATCTGGTGTGTAAAAAGACTTCATATCCCTCAAAGAGGAAAAGTATACACATGTAGATATATGATACTAGATAAATAGATAGATGGCAGATAGATACAAACACACATAGATACAGAGATAAATATATAGATACATACATAGATGATAGATAGGTAGATGGATGCATATATATATGTATATATGTATATATATATATAAACTTACATAGATGATGATGGACAGATAGGTAGGTAGATACATACATACATACATACATCACAAACATACACTACAGATAGGTAGATAGCTAGCTAGCTAGCTAAATACATACATACATACATACATACATATATGTTAGATAGATAGATGATAGATAGATAGATAGATAGATAGATAGATAGATAGATAGATAGATAGATAGATAGATAAATAGATAGGCTAGGTAGACACACAGAGATATAGATTAGTGGATAGATTTCAATGGTCTTCATAGAGAGAGAAGATACACTTTGCATTGTTATATTTGCATTTCTATTGCTGTCATAAAATACTCTCAAAACAAGCAACAAACAAATTTGGAACTGTAAGATAAAATGAAATGTTCTACGCTGAGGCTTTGTGTACAGAGTGTCTTTACAGTTATCCAGGAACTCTCCCATCAGCTAGTACTCAGTGTGATCAGTTAATTTGTCTGTATTTTACCTGTTGGTGGATCAAGCTTCTTATTGGTATGGAATGCAATATTCTACATAGATAAAATATTGCCAGGCGATGGTGGCGCACGCCTTTAATCCCAGCACTCGGGAGGCAGAGCCAGGTGGATCTCTGTGAGTTCAAGGCCAGCCTGGGCTACCAAGTGAGTTCCAGGAGAGGCACAAAGCTACACAGAGAAACCCTGTCTCAAAAAACCAAATATATATATATATATATATCATTACTTATTTCTGCTACGTAACTCACTTGTCAGAAATACCACTAAACAGGGTTGGCATTATTTGTCATTTGGCCACTGAAAATAAAATACAACCCTTCATAGGGCTAGGTAGATATATGTTAAGAAAAGAGGCACCATGAGGACTATTCCTGATAGGGGTTTGTGGGGGTTTAAGATCAGTCTCTCCATATGGAAATTCACTACAACAATGGCTTGAGTACTTGGCATCTGTTTTCTGGGTAACATCTTACATAGACAAATATTTGCTTTCAGACTCTCATGTAGACTGCACATAGGCTAGAAACTGATCAAAGACACTGAAACATCATGAAAAAAAAAAATGACTACTACTGTAGCATAAGTCAGAGCCCAGACCTTGTCTTCTCCAGTCTTTGGAAATAAAAACCTCCGAGTTTCTATTCTTCTAGTTAAAACCATGTTTTTGATTGTTATATGTAGCCTTGGCTACAGCTTGAAAATTGATATGAGGAGTGCTTCATAAAAGAACCACAGATGTTCAGTGTGTGATATATTTCCTTCTTACCCCAGTGGCCCTTATAAAAAGAGCTTGAAGATCAGCTTATAACAAGTCAACTAATGACATGATATAGAGAGGCCCCTGGTTCAGTGGCTGTTATTACAGCTGTGTCCCATTACATATTAGATGCCTAGAACATGCTTGCATTCCGAATGGCATTTATCTTTTGAATTTCAAACATTCCTACCATAAATAAAGATTTTATGCTTTTCAAAAATGTTTCACAGTTTAGTCTAGGGAATACTGAAAGGTCACTTTTACTTGATGGCATTCCCCTTTAAGGATTCCTGGAGCTAAGTGGCACATTTTCTGAGCACTCACCTCCACAGACCTATGCCACTCTTTCTTTTGCCCATTTCCTGCTATTCCCTTATCCTGGGGAGGCGATAATAACTTGAGCTTCACAAACCACCAGTGTGGGGACCAAATGAGAATTGGCCTTTGAACATAGCTTAATGATTTCCTCTTTTTGACAACTTTCTAATAGGAGTGATCTAAATCTAACATAAATGACAACGGTACTGCTGTGGGAAAAAAATGAATTTGTGATATGTATTCTGTTTCAAAAGTAAAAACTTTTAAAACCATTTAAAGGGAGAGCTTTACAACACTTCTCTCCAGAGTCCCAATTATAATTCAAAGAACACAAAGTTTCACCACTTAAAGAAGTTGTGGGAGGTGTCTCCAGTGTTGATTGGCGACCACAGTTATTCCTTTGAAAATAAAAAGTGAGAGTGTTGTTCTTTTTATCTTTTGCAAGATCAAGTGGTCCAAGGCATCTAGTGTCTGCTCATATTTTTTCCAACATGAACATATCTCCTATCTTAAAGAATGAACCATTGAAGGAAGGAAATTGTTTCCTGTGCCATTTTCCTTTTGTTCTCCAAATACTTGTTGAGCTGATATGAGATTAGCTTGGGAGTTATTTCTGCATTAACAACTGCTTCTGGGAATGAGCTCTGCCCCACCTCTATGCAGGGGAAGCAGCTGGCCTGGCTGTCTTGTGCAGTTGGTGCAAGGCAGCTGTGTTTCTTGTCTGTGTTTCTTTATGGGTTCTCTTGTGCTCACTGTAGTCACCTGCACAACCTGATTTGATTTTCTTTTTCCCAGTCACAAGCACAGCAGCCAGAAACCTTTCCATGACTGCTGTAAAGAGCAGCACAGAGAGTGGATGCAACACAAAGACATTTTCCCTTGAACGTGTGTGTGTGTGTGTGTGTGTGTGTGTGTGTGTGTGTGTAAGTGTGTGAGTGAAAGTATTGGGAAGTGAGACAAGGAAGAGGGTGCTTAGCACATGTGATTGAGTGTTTGTGAAAAGTCCCAGATCATATCCCATCTGGGAGGAGAGGCTGGGAAAGCTGGAGTCTGGAGTTGTCCTCTAGAGAAGAAATAGCAGCAGCATCAACAGAATCAAGTGTAGACCCAAAGGCTGAAGCTTCACATTCCTTCACAGTTAAGAGAGAATGATCTCATGAGTCCGGGCTATATTTAACTCAAACTAATAAATTAGTCTGGTCTATATTTTCTTCATTACTTTGTCCTCAAGTTTTACTAAGCAGATTCATGCCAACACAAACTGATAATCTTTGAAAGGTGGCTAGTGGTGACATTCAAGAAAATACTCTGTCACTCCACTATGTGTAAAACTGCAGAGATACCTTTATTTCCTGTGTGGTTTTAGTTCTATGAGTTGCACTCTTTAAATTATATTAGTATCAGTCAAATCCCCTAGAGAAACAGTATGTGTGTGTCTATGAAGATAGATAGAGATATGAAGAAGTAGAGATAGCAGGAGATAGAGACACAAGATTTTAATAAATTAGTACATGCTGTTTTGGAGTCTGGAAAGTCCAAAGTCCATAGAGTGGGCTAGCAAACTGGTGACCAGGGAAACTGATCATTGCCACATCAGACTTGGCAAGCTTAATTCAAAATTATGATTTCATTTTTTGCCTCCTATCGATTGGAACCAACTAAATAAGTCCAGCCAATATTGTGATGCATGTTATGCTTTGCTCTGAATCTATTTTTTAATTTTTTACTTCATTTGGAAAAGCTCCATCATCTTGACATTAATATCAGTGTATGTATCAAGGTTCAATAGTTAGTGAACTTGCCATATAATATTATCACTGTTCCCTATGTCAGTGGTCTCATATATTGTCTCGTTATTAAATAAATTCCTAGTCCATATGTTTAAGAAAAATATCAGGAAACATGGGTATAGTGGCTCATCTTTAAACTGTGTACACCAGTCATACAGACATTCTGAAATTCTCTTCCTATGTCTCTCAATTCTTCCTTAGCAGACTTTCCTTGAGTTTTGCTTGGGAGACAGCATTCAGCCCATGAAAAAAAAAATCTTTCTCATTATCTTATCCAAAATATGGGGAATTTCAAGAGCTCACTTGGATGATCTATTTAAAATACCAATAGATTTTAAATTAAATCTGTGTCTCTAATTGTGAGAAACTGTATCAAATTGTTAGAAAGCTGCACTATAGAATATTTCCTGGTAAACATCTCCATGTGAACAAGATGGGTTGGAGGTCACCTTCTTTTCACATGGCTTGATGATAATACCACAGCAGCAAGGTCAGATGTGCTGAGATAAGCTTCTGAGCACATGTCTTTTCCTGTGTTCAAGAACCGTATTTATGTTCAGGAAATAACTATGCCACAATGCAAGTGCCTGTTAGTTATCTTCGAGTAGTAGTAATGATGAAGACCCTTAGCTAAGTAAATTACAGATTCACAGTTTCTAAAATAGCTTTTAAAAGTCTTCAGCATAGCAGTAAGTACTGATTTTCAGCCAATACTGCATATTGAGACAGAGTTTCTGAAAATAATTGGGAGATCCCTAAGATACTCTGCAGATGAATTTGATCAACAAACACTGGGAAAGTTCTCAGAAAGAAGATTTCTTCCCATTTATAAGATTGTAGACAGTCATGACATCTACATGCCCTTCACATTTCATCTTGCACTTAAGTGAACTGCTTGGCCAGAGTTGTAGCATATTGAGTGTGTTGAATAGGAAAGCCTTTGTGAAAATACAAATTTATGTAAACTAATATCTTGATATTAAAAATACATCAAATATTTTTCTGTTTTATTCAAATTAAAATATTGTTTTCTTTTATTACAAACATTTCCTGTATCCATTTAATTATAAAGAATTTTACTATCCATTTATGTTTGGTTTCTCCCCAAAATTGTCATAGAGTAAAAATAAGATTGTAAACCAGTATAATATAGAGTTTACACTACATATTAACTGACACTCAAATACTTTATCCTTCTATATTTTGATTATTCTTTGTAGCTTAATAAACATATCTTTGTAGCTTAATAAACATTCGGTCCTGCCTGGTATGTATTGAGCATAAAGAGGGTATATAATTGTCTTTACAAGTTTTTGGTGTTGATGAAAGAATTGAAAAGCATTCAGAAACTAGGTGACATGGCTCATGCCTATACTCCCAGCATTTTGCAATTGAGACAGGAGAATTACATCAGACCAGCTAGTACTATAGTGAGGCCATGTCTCAAGAAATGAAAGAAAGGAAGGAAGGGAGAGAAGGAGGAATGGAAGAAAGGAAGGACAGAAGAAAAGATGGAGGGAGGGAGGATGGAGGATGGAGAATGGATGGATGGATGGATGGATGGATGGATGGATGGATGGATGGATGGATGGGTGGATGGAGGATGGATGGAGGGAGAGAGGGAAGATGAAGGGAGGGAGGATGAAGGGAGGGAGGGAAGAAGGGAAGAAAGGAAGAAGGGAAGGAGGGATACTGACACCAAAGGGAGGTTAGGGACACTTTTTTTGGAGTCAGAGAGAGAAAGCAACAGAACAGGAAAGCTGCAGATTTCAGCAGCTGCCAAGAGAAGGGTTGTGGTAAAGGGATAAAGTTAATAAAGCAGGGAGGAAAAGGTAGAGTGCTAGAAGACAAAGAAACAAACAAACCAAGAAAAATAACAAGCGCAAACAAAAACCCATCCAGAAGAGATAACTTTTCAACCCTGCTGTTTCCTTTCCTGGTCTTTATCATATCCCTGTTCTCTTCTGAGACCATTCAAACCTCAGTCAGTGTTCATTGTCTTCTTTAAAGTCCACCTCTTCTCAGTCATTCCAGACAAGATTTAGTCATGATTACTACTATTGTTATTTTATTATTTTTCCCAGCACCTTTGCTCATTGTATTATATATTGAACAGGTTTGTTTGACCTTTGAGGGCCAGCCAAAGAGAAAATAGTTACCCTTCATGTTACATGTCTCAGCACTACAGTCAGGTAAGAGTGACCTAAAACTCAGCATGTCTAAGACAAGGAAGAATAATAACACTGCATTTCTTGTTATAAATCTACCAAGTTTTGTTGCCTTTGAGCCAGGAAAAGATAATTAACAGCATCTATTGCTGTCAGTTTAGCCTTCCAGTTTTGTTAGTTTTGAGCCATTTTAAGCCCTGTTACTAGTTCACTTATAGATTTGCAATGACTTAGAAGCAGTTTGCCAGTCATTCTCACTTACAGAAAGGCCAGCTTTGGCTTATTGTTAACCTAGCCATGGAAGCCCGTACTTGAAAATGAGTTATAAGCAGCTCAGGGATTTTCCATTATAGTGCTTGAAATCCGTTTCCTTTCAAAATCTTCTGCTCCCTATCCACCAGGGTATTACCCAACGCTCTCTATGCCATTCGTCTCAGAGGAATCTGACAGACTGACACCAGAGTCTAAAAGGTGCCTGGAAAGATGGTTTCCTAGGTGTTTTCCATTCTCTTTCTTCCTACATGGCATACCTATCATCTCTGGTAATATAGCTGTTAACCTTAGTCTGTGCCAACACCAAATGCTCTTAGGTGGCACATATCATGTTGTATAGTTCAGGTGAATATAATGCTAATACATAGCTGCTACCCTGAAGAAATTTGTAAAGCAATATATAATAACTAAATTTAATTTATGTGAAGAAAATGATTCATAGGAGAGAAAGAAAGTGAGGGGCAGAAGGTGTAGCTGGTTTGGGACAGTGCTGGCTTAGCATGTATGAATCCCTGGTGCCCAGTACCATTCTTAAAAAACAAAAACAAAAATGTGTACATGTTCCTGTATATCTTTATTTCTCCAAAGGGATGAGGATTTCAGTCACCCTAAGCTCTAAACTGCGCAGTGAGTTTGACGCAAGCCTGGGCTACAGGAAACATGATGATTGGTGATGATGATGATGATGATATTTATGGTGGTGGTGGTGGTGATGGTAATTTCTATTCTAGGAAGACTTTTTAGAAAGGGGGCCTTTGGGTGGGCAGTTAAAATGGGCTAAGGATTTAATAGTCACAGAAGAGAACAGATATTACAGATCAGGAAAAAAAGGAGTAACAAGGTTGTAAAGGTTAATTCTCTTCCAGCACAGATGTGCAGCACAGTCATACCATAAAAAGTAGTGAGTAGGCAATATCGACTGAAAAATATATGGAGGTCTGCAGGGTTGCAGGGATATGAGAGGTCTCGTTTGCGATGAACACCCATTCACTTCTATTTCCTAACAACTTTCCTTCGCTGTGAACACATTCACTTCTATTTCCTAACAAATTGAGTTAAGAATATACAGAAGACACTTCAAATTAGATTTTTATCCTGGGTCTTGCTTCCTACAGCATAACAGCCTGGATCTATCTATGCAGCTGTGGCATTGCCTGACCCAAAACACAGGCTCACCATGATGTTGCACTGCTCTTCAGCACTCAGTTCTGTGCCACAGAATCTGTCAAAGTCACGTGACAAATAGGGCTTCTCGTGTTTAGCGGACTATTTACACACACTGAAATCCGTTGGCTGCTGAACCAACTCTGCACCATCAATACCAACAGGCACAGAGGAATGAGGCATGAACCAGAGCCAGTGTCGCCACCTACTGCTTTCCCCTTCACAGGAGACTGCTACCTGAAGAGTCAGTCACAATTTCTTCCCTTAGTCAGACAGGTGTGCACAGTTTCCTATATTTTGTAGGTATCGTGCTTCCTATGTTATGAATGGTTCGGGTGGGGCAGCCGGAAGGGAATGTTGATGCTTGTTGCAGCAGAGAGAGATATGATCTGCCAGTGATTTAGGAAAACAAAGGGAGCTGCAAGCGAAATAAGTCAGTTGACAAACTGACATGAGAAATAATCGTTTGAAATCAGCTGAGGAGAAGAGATAGCTGATCGTTCAGGTATTAAAAGCAGATGACGTGGTCTAAGTTGGCCAAGTGTGAACTGAAGGCCCAGGGAAAGTAATAGCCCACTCAGATAGGAAATTTCCTTGAACAGAGTAGAACTCGGGATGAAGCCAACACTCAATGTCACACTGAGGAAGGGGCATTCTAGAGATGATGCCAATCAGGAAAATAGAGGTTGTCCTTCTAGAGAATTGTACAAAATAAGCAAGTGATGAGAAATATCAGATTATGAGGAGAGCAGATCTTTACATACTCATTTTATACTTGGAAGTCATAAGATCTGAAGAGAAGGGGAGTAGATCAGAATCAGAGATAGAGGTTTTATTTTAATTTCTTATTGAAAAAAAGAATTTCTTTTCATATCCTTTCCCCTTTTACAACTCTACCCCAGTCCTCCTCATTTCCTTACCCAATTGCATGTTCTTTCTCTTTCTCTCTAAGAAAACAACAACATTCATAGGATACAGAATTTGTCAGCAATTCCTTGTTCCTCTGTTCCTTACAATCTTTCCATCCCCCCTACCACAATGATCCCTGGGCCTTAGACAGTCCGGATCCCTTAACCATACACAGAGAACTACAGGCAACTGGGGAATGCTGAAGATGAAACTCTTTTCCCCAGGGAAGAGCACACCAGTTGGTTATCCAATACCAAATGGTCAGGCTTAAAAACCTCCATACAAATAACACTATACAGACTGAGCAGATTGACGTGTCGTGTGTGTGTGTATGTGTGTGTATGTGTGTGTGTGTGTGTGTGTGTGTGTATGTGTGTGTGTGTGTGTGGTGTGCGTGTTAATAACTGAAGCTTGAAAAAGAGCAAGGAAGGGTATGTGGGTGGATTTTGAGGAAAGAAAGGGAGGAGGAAATGATGTAATTGTATTATAATCTCAAAATAAATGAGAGAAATAATTTTTTTAAAAAAAAACAAAAACCAAAATAAACAAAGAGAAAAGCCAATAAGACACAATTACCAGAACAAAACAAAAAGCCACAAAAAACAAACAACCAAAAAGGAGTCCTTTGTGATTTGGCCAACTCCTCCTGGGCATAGGGCCTACTCTGCAGTGTAGCTAGTCTTCCCACCAAAAGACACTCCACTGGAGAAAACTGACTTGCCTTTTGTCAGGAGTTATAAATTCCAAATAGCTTCCTGGTTATGGGTGGGACTTTGTATCCACTTCTCCTTTTTGCTGTTTTTTGTTTTGTTTTGTTTGTTTTTTTGTCTCTTTGAACTTGTATAGGTCACGTGCTGTTACAGTCTCTATGAACTTATGTATGTATCAACCCTGCTCTATCTGGGTGACACCATTTCCCTTGGAGTCGTCATCTGTCACCTCTGGCTCTTGCAATCTTTCCACTTTGTCTTCCACATAGGTCCCTGAACCATGAATAGAGGGATTTAATGAAGACATTGCATTTAGGAGACATTGCTCCAAAGTCTCTCACACTCTACACATTGTCCACTCATGGGTTTCTGTGCTAATTACCATTGACTGCAAGAAGAAGCATCATTGCTGATGGTGAAATGTACTGTTGTATGGGTAAAGCAATGTGTTATTTGGAGTAATTTTATTGCTGTGTTCTCTTAGAGTAATAAAAGTGAATTTTCCTCTAGGACCCATGAGTTATCTAGCAAAGATAGATTAAAAAAAATAGGAACAAAGACATACATTGAGGACAGCAGATAGCTGATGAACATACATGAAGAAGCTCAACTTCAAGCAGGAGGTGGTCACACTCAAAAGTCTTTAGGAAATGTTATTTTTTATTTATTTATTTTGATGTGTGTATGTGTGTTGTGAATATACATGTTTGTGTGGGTGTGTGCTAGGTGTATGCTCATGTATGAATGCAAGAAATTGGTGTTGGGCATCATTCTCAACCACCATTCAACTAGACAGGCTGGTCAATGAGCTCCATTGACCTGCCTGCCTCTTTACCCTCACCCATATGCAGGGGTTCCAGACATATAGTGCACCAACTTTTATATGGGAGCTGAGGATGCAAACCAAGCTACTCATGCTGATCTGACAAGAACTTTATTGACTGAGCTATCTTATGGGCCACATAATTTTATTTTATTATTGTCTCTTCACTTACCATACCTCAGGAAATTGAAGTTCTGTGAGGACAAGGAAATTCTGTCTACTTGTTAATTTATTCAATTTGTTGAATTTCTCCAGTGTTTACAGTGTCCTGTTTACCAATGGATAGTGACTTATTGAGTCTATAACATCACCTCTACATTAATATCCCTTCACTGATGTTACAAATTTCAAGCTCCCATTATCTCTAGTCTAGGTAACTATAGTAACCTTGATTTGGGAATTACTTTTCCACGTCATCTGTGAAAGTCCTTAAATCCAAATGCTTTGCTATGCTTCCAGATCCCCTATGAAAAATTTCATTGAAATACAGGCCCTGTGCTCCTGAACAACTCCTGAAGTTTTGTGCCTTTCAATCTCTATTTAACCTGCAGCCACTTAGGAAGTTTTATTTTCTTACACCTGGTTCATTTCCCTTCTCTCAAAACTCAATTCCTGTGTCATTTTCTGAAAGAATTTTCCCATTTCCCAACTAAAGTCATCAAGCCTCCTTTTGACTCCTGTATACATCAGTCTCTAACACAGTCACTCTGCTTACCAAATTGTGTGGCTCTGTTCTTAACTGTCTGCTGAGCTCTGCAGAAATCAATACAAGGTGAGTCTGACTAACACATGGTTTTGATCCTCTTACTTTTCGAAGTAATGGCTCTCTATAGTAAGCAGTAAAACACCAAGCTTCTTAACCTAGAAATTGAAGAGTTTCACAGTTGTTTCAATCTTGCCTTCATAGAAACCTCCCTTTAATCCTGATTAAAACAATGAATTTAATGCTTTCCTACTCACCAGGGACTGTTTGGAAACTTTGTTACTTTAACCCAAGATGTATATACTAAATATCTGCATCCTTCAACATCCAGATTGAATGTCAGAATCTCCATTCTCTTTTTGTAATTTTTCTAAGATGGAGATAACTGTGTTTTTTCATCTGCACTTCTACATCATTTGAACAGGAACATCAGCTATTTGTGCCTCTTGTATATGTGCCTGAAATTTAATTTATTTTATAACAAAATTGTACATGTCTTTAATCTCAACTCTTATACTCTAAATACTTTGAGGTCATGATCCAGGCCTGACCCACAGTTTTTCCTTCATAGTGGCTAGCTGGGTCTTATCTGGCATGGCAGCTTAAGATATAATTTCAACTTAGAGACCAATAAACACAGCTTAATAAGAAGGATTTCTGTACTTGAGGATTTACAGAATCTCAAATTCTAAGTGCTTAAAAAAAAAAAAAACTTCCTGTCAGGCAGTGGTAATACCAGCACTTGGGAGGCTGAGGCAGGAGGATCTCTGTGAGTTAGAGACCAGCCTGGTCTACAGAGCTAGTTGCAGGATAGCCAAGGCTACACAAAGAAACCTTCTCTCTAAAATCAAAACAAACAAAAAAAAACAAACAAAAAACTTCCTTAGACTGAGTAGGAAATAATGTTTTTCTAGCCACCTGTGTATCTCTTAGCCTAGCCCAATTGACATAAAAGTAAATACTACAGACAGAAAACATTGTTTTTATTTACTGTTTCTAATTGTACAAAGCTGATTCATTGGTCATTTCCAGGGTCTCTTAGCTACTTAATCAAAGCAGGTACTGTTGATTTTGATTTCCAGTTTATGAAGTGAAGGGAAATCACCCAGAAAATTGGTAAGTGTGGATAGCTTCAAAGTGCATTCAGCAGATGTGTTTTATATCAAATGAATCATCTTTTGGCACCAGCTACTCATTCTCCAGTCATTCATTTGAAAGCTTGTGTCTCTGTCTCTTGAAGGCTGTGGCTAGCATTATTATTGATGAGTGAGACAGTCTCTGTAAGTCATAAATAAAACAAGTAGAATAACTTACCATTTGACTCTCAAAAGAAGGTATGTTACCACATGTCACACAAGTAATGTATTTGAAAGTGTTCAGAAAATAGTTTCAAATGCAAAATCATCCACCATGTGCGTACATAGAGCGGCTGCATACAAAGGCAATTTGATCAAGTGCATGCATCTTGCTTAAGAATATGCAGATTTGTGTGTATTTCCCTATAATGTATCACTTTGGTTTCATAGTCTGTTCCCTTCAAAAAAATCCCCTTTATTCTTGTTTAACTTGCCAGTTTAAAACTTCAGACACAGGGTAAGAATCATACTATAAAATGTTGTATTCATCCCTAGAGTGATTTTTTTTTTATTAATTTCAACCCTCTGGATTGCTCTTTACAATATGGAAATGTACAGAGTTCTTTTACAGAAAAATAATGAATGTATCTCAATTCAGGTTTTTAAATTGGGCTTTCCCTGGGTTTGTCTAATTGTGTATATGTGCAAACGTATAGTCACCTGAAAACTAATTACCTTTCAAGAGATGTTACGGCTCATTTATAATTTATTTATAGCCATTTGTAAAACAGTGTCCTTAGGAAAAACAAATACTTAATTAAAACACAGGACATTATTGTCATCATTGTTCTCTACCAAAAGTAAGCTTGTATATATGCCCCTGCATTTCTCACATCTCTTTAACTTGGGAAAGCATACTCTGGAAGTAGTAATTGTGAAACAGAAGTGTGTTGTTACAGAGCAGTCTTACTGGAGCAAGCAATGCCCAGGAAGTTAGAAACAGAAGATTGTTGTGCAGCCCAGTTGCCCCAGCTCCTAAGTGGCAGGTGTCTCCTTTGGTGAAAGGTGTTAGACAGGTGAATACCAGATATCATCACCCTACCTGTGAATGAGTCTTTCCCAAGGGAACCTTCTTCTCTGCCCTTCTGTCTGATTCCTACTAGACTGTAATTTTCACTCACTATGTGAACTGACAGGGAAGATTTATTGTTACCTCACAGTCAGTGCTAGTCCAAGTTTCTATAGGTCAATTTCTGCAGTGTGTTACACCAACATGCAACTAACTTTCTTTCTTTAAGGCTTTGAGAATTGCACAGTGGAGAATATGTCCTTAAATGGTTTTAATATTCTTTAATAATGGAATTTTATTCTAGCACAAATAAAATCTATTTGAATTAGTTATTATGATATACAATATTTGTACATACAATATTATAAGATTGCATATTATAATATCATGCATAACAAATACCACAGTGAAGATAACAATTTTTAATTAATTTTAAAGTAAAATATAAATATATAGAATTTTAGACTCATGCAAACACACGGACTTAGATCCCTAGTCATCGATGAAATGTTAAGCTAGCTATTTTCTGTTGCTTGATATTTGGCAACACAGATCTCTCTCTCTCTCTCTCTCTCTCTCTCTCTCTCTCACACACACACACACACACACACACACACACACACACACACAGAATGTCCTCTGTATGCTACTTCCAAAAGAGAACTTTAAATTTTGGATGGAAGCACTTTGGATGGTTTGCAATGGGCAGCACCTGGTCCATGCAGTATATGATTTACAGAGTCCTCTGAAACAGTGGACTCACACTCAGTGAAACAGCACAGACCTAAATGGCTGTGATATTCAGGAAAGGCAGTGGAACTCAAACATAAGGTATAATTGTCACTCAGGCATGTACAATTTTCCCCATAATCCATATTCATTGCCACTCTATCAAAAGGGAGGGGAACAGTTAATGAACTTTTTTCTTGGTTTCAGCACAGGAAATTTTTTTCACATAAATGCACATTGAGCATTTTTAACAGTAAGTGACCAGAATGCTGTAAAACAGCCCAGATATGGGAAGTTCAAGGGCTCTGAGAGGCTCTTTTCTCTGTATTCCACATTTGCAAATCGTTTCATCTGCTTGGTTGACTATGAGTGTTTGCTTCATGTTTGAGATCTGGGTCTGTTATTTTGATGTTTCAACCTTTCTCAGGGAATCCCAAGAATGGCCAAGTGTTGAGGCAGCCCTGTTCCTCTAACCAAGTATGCTGCATTCTGAGCATAGAACAGGAGGTGAAAATGAACGATTAGGTTCAGAAGGATTATCTTAATTTGGAGCAAAAAGAAAAACAGAGACATCTATGACTAAAAGTGTTGCCATTAAATTCTATTCTTCATTCTACAGTACTTGCATTATCAAATAATTTTCAGTAGTATCTATATTAAAACTCAAGATTATAGCCCCAGTATGAGCCTGAGTCATTAATAATATCTTAGCTGTGAATTCCTGTGATGTTTGTGTGTTTCTGGGTATGTCTCTGTGTATGTGTATGTCTGTCTGTGAGTGCATGTGTGGTGTGGTGTGTGGGGGTGTATGGTGTGTTGTGTGGGAGGAGGTGGTGTATGTGTGTGCTTGGTTTCCCTAAAGCTATTTTGACTAGGTGATAATATTTCCTAAGGATACTAGCTAAGCCACTAACCAGAAAAACTTACATCGTTTGAGCATGTCAAAATCAAACAAAGCCATGTAAACTCTCATCACCACCCCACAGTATCTTCAGAAATACAGAATGTCTTAGTTTACATCCCCCAATGGTAGCTGTTCAGAGGAGAATCTGAGTAACAGCTGCTCACTGGGAAAATGACTCTAGGAAACACAGGAGGCAGAGAACAAAGCTAACACTTTGAAGGGAAGGAGTGCTGAGAGAAGAGCAACTGGACATGGACTCCCTGGGAAACTAGACAGTGTTCCTGAACTACAGGGATAAGCAGAAAGCATCTGTTCTTTAGTTATCAGAGTCAAGAGGAAGCTGTGGTGCTTGTGCACCAACTCTGTCAGTCACCCTGTCCCTAAGTGTGAAAAGTAATTAGAAAAGCATTTGTTCCTAAGACATTTAGACAAGACTGTGGAGGCAATAGTGACTCCAGGCAGAACATAATCATCAATTAAAGAGACTGTCAGCTAAAATAGAAATTTCCTGTAGAGTCAATTCCAAAGGAGGGTTTGTATCACGAATCTTAAAAGTTCTTATTAATAAAATCAAATCTGAGGCCAGTTATTGGGGTGAATGCTGGAAGACCAGAGAAGTAGAACAAACCACAGCTTCCTCACCTTGCCAATTCCTCAGCTGATCCTGTTTCATCAGACTGGAAGCTTCTGAGTCCACATCCAGAATGGGTCTCAGCTGAACTGTTGCTCAAAAGCCTAAAAGCATAACCTGCCTAGTTCCTGGTCCTCACGCCTTATATACCTTTTTGCTTTCTGCCATCACTCCCTGGGATTAAAGGCTCACTTCCTGAGATTAAAGGCATGAGTCACCATGCCTAGCTATTTCCAGTGTGACTTTAAACTCACAGAGATCCGGATGGATCTCTGCCTCCCAAGTGATAGGATTAAAGGCGTGAGTGCCACTATTTTCTGGCTTCTATATCTAGTGGCTGTTCTGTTCTCTGACCCCAGACAAGTTTATTATGGTGCACAATATTTTGGGGAACACAATATCAGCACAAGGGTTATTGGATTTACCAACACCATATGCTCATTGGCTGTACAACACATAATATACAACACCTATATATGAGGTGAATATACTATAACTTGTATATGCATATGTATGTCTTCTAAGTTGAACTTTAAAAAATAGACATCCAAATTTTTCTCATTGAAATGGATTTTCTATACAATATATTCTGATTGTTTTCACCTCCACAACTCCTCTCCGATCCTCCCCACTTCCTCCCCTACTCAAATCCATACCCTTTCTTTTTCTCTCTCTTTAGAGCACAAGCAGACTTACCTGTGGTGGGACACCTTGCACAGTCTTGATGCAGGGGGAGGGGCTTGGACCTGCCTCAACTGAATGTACCAGGCTTTACTGACTTCCCATGGGAGGCCTTACCTTTTCATGGGACAGAATGGGGAATAGGTTGGCAGGAGAAGGCTGCCAGAAGGAGCAGGAGGAGGGAAGAAAGGGGGAATCTGTGGTTGGTACGTAAAATAAATAAAAAATTTATAATAAAGAAAAAGTAATAAAAAATAATACAAACAAGACATCTAAAAATCATAATAAAGAAATGAAATAAGAAAAAATAAAAACAAGTTAGAAGACGAAAACTTAAAAACAAACAAACAAGGAAAAAGCACAAAAAAACTCCTATAGACAAAGAGATACAAACACATCTGCAAATGCACAAAACCTAAAAAGACAAAATCATAAACCATAATATATAAGCAAAGATCTGTGATCTTAAGAAATGTCCAAACACAGTATTGTGAAACAAAGAACAGTTTTTTTTCATTTCATTGGTTTTCTTCATTTAAGTATCAGTCATGGGTATATGATTTTCTTCTATAGATTTCATGATGGCTCATATGTTTTGTGTTTTAGTTTTATTAAATATTTGTACCCACCAATTTTTTAAAATTATGTATTCATATTTACATGCAAGCATAGTGTCCACCATACTATTTTGGGACTTATTTTTTATAAAATACTTTGTTGGGAGTATATTTACATCTTATGAAATCCACCCATTTCAGGGGTAAAAATTTGTGATTTTAATAACTGTGTTGATGGATGCCATCAGCTTCATAAATTAGTTTTCAAGGATTTTCACCTCTATTGAGCAACAATGACAAGTCCATCATTACACTTACTTACATTTTTAATTATCAATTTCAATTTAAGAATCCATATGGAATGTCCATTTTAATCAATAAAACAATTTAGGTTTACTTTCCAAGCTTAAAAATGAAGGTTTGGCGATTTTCCAAACATTAACTAAAATGGAGTGTTTCCCCCGTAAGTCTGAGACCACACAGGGCCATCTTAGAATATTTCCTGTATGTCAACTAGTGAAGATTTTGTGTTAATTGTTAGGGTAAGAATTCCAAATACCTACACTGAAATAAAAGCCATAACTGAAAAGAAACAAGCATTACTATATTTGTATCCACATAATTTTCCTTTTAGTTTTACTCATGCAATCCAAAAATGGAACAACTTGGGGCAATTTTCTCTAATGTGCTAAAATTTTTATGGTGCAGAGAAAAATTAATCTGCTCCAGTTCTCAAAATCCTAAGGTCAGTTATGTGCAGTATTCATAATTTGAAAAATATGCACCAATGTATTTCCCTGATTTGGATGGACTTGAGAACAGGAATTTTGCTTCAGCATTCATGGCTGGCTGAAAGATATTTAACATTTTTTTTTTCAAAAGAATGAGCTTATGCCTGGAACTAAAGAGGACAAGTCACAGGCGTCATGGATATTTACAGCAGGTAGTTTGCCTTTGCAATTTCCCCAGTCTTGTTTTCTGCTTGGGTTCTCAAAGCTCTCTGCTCATGAGGAATCTAGCTATTCATTTTGACTAAATGTTTGCATTCTCGATTGAGTGAGGAGGGTCAGAGAAGGAAGAAATTTGTTTGGAGCAAAATGAGGTTTGGAAGTATTACTGCATGCTGACACAGAGCAAGCTTAGCAAGCCAGAAAAGACATTTTGCAGGCACAATAGCTTTTGAAAACAGCGAGTCTCTGCTGGTGTTCATCTCAGTCGTATAAACTTGAAAACATGTCCAAATCAGCTTATTTCCCACCTGCTTCTTACAGCCAAAAAGACTAGAAAAAAATTAATAGACACGATCTCTTTTTAGCATTTAATTTGTTATATGTGAATTGGAATTTGACAATGGGTTTGGAATGAATACTTGGCAATGATGTAGAAGGGCTCTATCAGGTCAGAGTTATCAAATACATTTTTTCCTTTTTTATTATTAAGAAATTTTCTATTAATTTTCCATGCCAACCACAGATTCCCCCCTCTCCTCCCTCTTCCCAACCCCCCCAGCCTTCACCACCAACCTAACCCCCATTTCCACTTCCTCCAAGCCAACGCCTCCCATGAAGAGTCAGCAGAGCCTGGCACCTTCAGTTAAGGCAGGTCCAAGCCCCTCCCCCTGCACCAAGGCTGTGTAAGGTGTCCCACCATCAGCGTTGCGCTCCAAAAAACCCACACATGCATCAGGGAGGGATCCTGATCCCACTGCCTCTTAAGCAGGTCAAGCTACACAACTGTCTCGCCTATGCAGAGGGCCTAGTCCAGTCCCATGGAGGCCCTACGGCTATTGGTCCACAGTTCATGAGTACTACTCAGCAGTATCAAATACATTTAACATTGCTCCATTTTATTTAGTGTTATGTCATCTACTTTGAATTAATGAATAAAAACTTATGTTGTTTAAGAACATACCCATGTTTTAAATAAGTTTCTGGTATCACAGTGATGTGGAATTAGGATTTGTCAGGAAGACGATTTTATGGTAATCAATATATTTAACATTCTCTACAGTCAGTAACCTATGAAGTTGTCTCTCTTTTGGAACACTCTTGCCCTTTGTGTTTTAAAGGCAGTGAGTACTTCTATATGTGAGTAACTTGAATGCATCTGAGCTGGTTTCTAAAATCTGATTTCCAAATGGTCAGGCAGACTCTATATATTTCCTGTAATGGATGGTTTGGGTTTCTACCTCCCTAAAGGAAGGATCAACTATACCATTCTCAGGAGGCCTTTACTCTGTGCTGCAAGTTAGAGTCTGATGAGCTTGGAGGAGGACTGCTTGGCTTACATACAAGCCATATGGGCCAGCCATCCACCAGGCATGTGCTAAGAATATCTCCAATTATTTTTAATTTGTGTTTGCTCCCATATACATGATAAATAATACTTAAGTGACATACATACTCTTGTGGTTTCTAACATATTTAACAATGAAAAAAGACAATGTACAATAAAAATTCATAACTCATAGAACAATAAAGAATTAAACAACAGCTCACTTAAGTATACAAGATTTATAAGGAACATTATCATACTTTCAGCAGCAAATCTCTTTCTTTCTGACTTACGTAAAAATGTATTTAAGTGTGAATGAGGTTATGGCGGGGCCACTGCTGAACCTGTGTAAATGAATATATGTATGTGTTTATGTGTGTGCTTCAAACATTGGCATGTCAGTTACCGTTGGCATTTGTCAGTTGCGATACAACACTCCCAAAACAGTTTGTCTGTAGTAACAATGGATTCATTTTACCTTTTTAAAAAATGTTCTCACTTTGAAAATAAAAGGATTCAGCAAAGATTGAAAAAAAGTAATGCTGATCTGAGGCCTCAATTGTGCTAACCAAGGATTGGGTGGCTCAAGATGCATGTGTTAGGTTGTGATTTAGTGCTACCCTCTCATCTCAATGTAATTCGACTAAAATCCTGGAGCCTGTTCTTTCAGAGACACAGGAGCCTCAAAGGTAGTAAGCTTGTAAGTGTAGAAGTACCTATCCTTTAACTAGTATGTGTCGTTGAAACCATATATTACCTTAGCTTTTACAGGCTTTTTAAAAACTTGGCTATAAATTAAACATCAAAGACATTGTACCGCAAAAGTCTCTTATGGTCTGATTGTTTGTAGCCCCTCTAAATTCTTAAGCTGAAACCTAATAACCAATGTGATGGCTTTAGAAGGTGGGGCCTTGGGAAGATGATTAGGTTCTGAGCATAGTTCTCACACGAGTGGGATTATTCCCTTGCAAAGACTGGTAATGTACTGTATATTTCATAAGGCTGGAAGGAAAGACTTTGAATGTTTTCACCTTTAAAAAGTGATAAATATTTGAGGTTTCAGATATGCTTAACATACTTTGTAAGTACTGTGAGATAATTGATTGCACCATCAAAACTCCCAGCCTATTTTTAAATATTGTATAATACATTCATGTTTCAAAATATCACATTATCCAATAAACATGTATATATTTGTTTGTATGTGTAGAAGTGAAAATATGATAACATTTAAAAGTTGTAACTCAAAATAAGTTTTCTGTTCGAGTTCCCCAAAGCCATGGGATGCCTTGTGACATGGGGCCACAAGGAGATATTGGAAGGTTGATAAGCAGATAGATGTGAGGGGAACACAGAAAGGACTACTATTTACACACAAAGGATTTGACTGATCATTAATGGAAAACTCCTATGACAAACACACATACCTGAAATTGTATAGAGATGGATTACTTCTTTCACTTTAGAGTGATCTGTGGTTCTGCTGTCTAGTCTATAGCTACAGTGTTAATTGAAGTTTAATTTGTTTAAGGCCAGTGTATATTTTCCCTAATTTGTAAACATAATATAGCCTAATAGATATAAATTGTTCTATTCTTCTGACCTGATGCTTGAGGCTAGAAACCAAATAACACTAGGTAGATTGCCATTCAATAATGTTTTCTCATCATAATCTTTAAAGTGGGAAATTATCTGAAAGTCTTTCTTATACTAAAAGTGTCTTTTAATTATACCTCTCAATTCTTTAGCTAATTGAGACATCTCTTTTTTGTTGTTGTTGAGAAGTCCCATGCAGTGTCCCAGCTGCATCCAGAAGTGAACCATCTGTGCTGTACTAGAAAGTGGTAACTCCACCCCACTCATCATGATTCAAAACAGAATAGTCATCTTAGCGGGCCTCTCAAACGAAACCAGCAGAGTAGTAAAACCTCCATGTGATTAGCCCTGCTTCTAATCAGAATTATGTTCTCAGTTTATTTGGGCTCAGTTTCAAATGATTGTGATCATTCTCTTCTCCTCACTTCATCTCTTCACTAACATCTAACCGCTCCCCTCCTCAGTCTTGGGGGACCACCTCTAATAAGAATGAGCTTGTCTGCACTCAAAAGTTCTGTCTGATGTTTTCTAATTGTTCCTACGACTTCATGTTTACCTACTTGATTATTGTATTATTACTTCATATTTGTAGACAGTATTTGATTAAACAATTTTTTTATTTAAGAAATAAGCTGAGGTACTGTCTAGAGCAGCCCACCATTGGTTGTGGACTTGGACTCTTCCAACTCCAACAAAGAATTTCTTCTAAATATTATCACCAGTAAATTATAAGCAAAATGTTGCCTAATTTAGAATTAAACATTTGGCTACACTCAAAGCTAAGTAGTATGTTTTGGACATTTAAAGCTATTTAGAAACCTAATGGAGTGAGGAGTTTCTCAAACTATTCTTGGCATTATGGAAGGAAAGATTCTATTCTCTGCATGTGGATTATTTTTATAACATTTGGAATGCATTTTGCTAATTTGAGGTTCAGATAAATACTTAGAATATAAAACACATATTTTTAGATATGAAATGGTAAATACTGCATTTCAACGTTGAACTCAGAGTTAAATAACTATTTGTCTAGGAATTTGAGCATGTTATGTTTCAAGTGCAATGGATTTTTAAAAATGGAAAGATATATACATGTACTAGAATTCCTTTTCTTTTGTGTCTAAAACAAAAGATAGTCAAATGCTCCAGCATCAGTATACCGCTTAAGTAGAGCAAAAGCTTAGGCTGAACACTCCTCAGACATTGACCACAATCATTCTCACAGTCTTGAGTAACAAAACATGATCTCTTCGAATAAAGTTTTCTGAACTTGAAATGGTAGTCTTAAGGCCCTTCAGTGGACCTAAAGAGAGAAGAAAACCGGGTTGGGGATTTAGCTCAGTGGTAGCGCGCTTGCTTAGCAAGCACAAGGCCCTGGGTTCGATTCTCAGCTCGGGGGAGAAAAGAAAATATGAGACACATTTGTCTTAAAATATACTGATATTGCATGCATGTGTATGTATGTATTAAGACTCTACATTTAGTCTACATTAAAACTCTACTCCAACACTTTACAAAAGAGAAGAGCTACCTTAAACAGCTTATCTGTTCTGGTTTGCATCATTTAATCATTTATTACATAGACAATTTCTAATTATTGAGATTAATCAACTTCAAATGCTCTTTTTGTTTTAAATGTGGCTATTTGCAAACAGTAAATTCATTCATATGACAAGTTGTACTTAGAAACATTACATTTATCCCATAAACTTCCTAAGGCTATGGTTCACGGTAAGATGCTTACGATTCCATTCAGACACTGGATGGTTTAAAATAATGAATAATTTTATATTTAAGGATAAATTTGAAACGAATTCTTCCTCTAGGCCAGAAGTTCTCAACCTTCCTAATGCTGTGACTATTTAATACAGTTGCTCTCACTGTGGTGACTCTCAAACATACAATCATTTCATTGCTACTTCATAACTATAATTTGTTAATGGTATGAATCATACTATAAATACCAGATATGCAGGAAATCTGATATGTGATCCCCATGGGAGCTGAGACCAACAGGTTGAAAACCACTGCCTATCTCTTTCGTTTTTCTCTTTTTCCTTGCTCTCTACAGACTTTGAGATGTGATTATAAATTGTGATTGTAGACTCCAGACTTTAAAACTATCCTCAAATCTTTAATATTCAATAGTTAACACTTCTAGTGTTCAAGATATGTAGGACTCAGATATCCAAATACCTATTCCACTCTAATGACCACCATTTATTTTCAATGCATGATATCTTAGACTGTTTTCTCTCAATAACAATGATTTGGTTGAGAAAATAACTTTTGTCTTTACTGTAGATTTCAGATAGCAATTTTTTTCTCTTCTAATTATACATTTGGTGTGAGTTTTGTTATTTTTAACATAGAATGCTGAAGAAAATTTATCCTTGAAAAGAACCGGACTCAAAGTATATTCTGTATTCTGTCAAAAACTAACTAAGCAGTTTGACTAGAATTGAGCAAGGCTGGCTAGAAGATTGAATAATATGACTACCTGGAAGATTAAATAATTAGCATCTAGTGAGAAGCTTTCATGATAAGAAAAAGAATATAGCAGTCAGGTGTGTCAGCATTCACCTTTAGTCAAGCCCCAGAAGGCTGAGGAAAGAGAACGATAAGTGTGAGGATACCCAGGGATAAATTGCTGTAGATTACCCTTGTTCATGATTTCACTTCTCTTGGTCTCAGTAGCCTGACATTAACTGTGGCTTAAAATATTAATGGAAAATTCCAGGAATAAACAATTCATAAGTGTTAAATCATTCATGGTTCTGAGTGGTACGATGAAATGCCATGATATCTCTCTCTGACCCACCTGGGATTTGAATCATTTCTTTGCACACTACCTTTATATCCTAACATGCCACCAGCTTGTGAGTTACATAGCTGGTTCCATGCTTACCATGCAGACTGCTTGAGGACGATGGTGCCGACTTGACTTTAGGAACTTTGCATTATAACTAATGCATTATCTTCCCTGCTTTATAAATTAAAACCCTTCATACAATTGAATGTAAAGTTTTATATATATATATATATATATATATATATATATATATACACACATATATATATATATCACCTATATAATAGTGTTGTGCATGTTTTCAGATGTCGACTGAGGAGGTCAGGAAAGACAGCTGGTGTAAATGCTGACAGAGGAACACAGAACTGTCATTAAAACGTTATGTTTAAATAGGGAGCAATGAGTAAAAGAGCAGTTATATTGCAGACTTAAAAGAAGACTTAGGTTGTAATGGAATAAATTGTCTATCATACTGTGTACTACATTTGTGAAATGGTTGTGAACCCAAGAGATTTCCAAAGTCAACTGTTTAAAAATATAGATGTCTGGGTTTTTAATCTTGGAGCTTATTAGCCCATAGCAATTAGGCATTATTTAACAGTTGAAATTCTGAGATATTGAAGAATCAGGAAGTGGATATTTCACTTGCTTCATGCACTGACAGCTCATTCAAATGTACAGAAAGTGGAAGTTCTGGACATTGTGAGATTAAAAGCATTAAATCCAATATGGGGCATATGATAGGCCCTGACCCAAAGCTGAAAAACTAGAATTGAACTGAAAGAAAATATGTCAGCCTTCAGAAGATGGAGATGATGGTAAGCCTGGAAAAGATACAAAGAAGTATAACTCTAATACTATAAATGGGGTACACCAAAAATAGTGATGTGTGTGACCAAAAGGGGAACTCCAGAGAATGGCAAGTTATGGGAAGTTGAATTGGGGTGGAGTGGATGGAGAACATTCAGCTATGAAAGATTATGCTAAATCAAACCCAGGAGTGTTTTCTGGATTTAATAGAAATGTTCATGTCTGAAAAATACTGCAAAGGAAATACTCTTCAGTGGGCATTAATATGAATGTTAAAGAAAACTAAAGAAATAAAGATTTGGAAGGCATGTCTGACTCAAAAGAAAAATCTATCCACCATTTACTGCACAGTGTTTTCCCATAGAGATCATTTTTAAAGGTCTTGGCTCACTTAGACAAGAAATACTGAGCCCTTTTTGTTATTACTTTAACTTACACAAACTCCTGATCACAGAGATACCTCAGACGTTCATTAGAAATTCCCAAACCCAGAAAGAGGAAGGTCCCAATAAAAACAAACACACCAAACCAGATCCTTTGGGAGTTGCATTTTAAAGTTTTTGCTTCCTGATTCGAAGGAAGGGCTGTATTTTAGTTACAGAATAAGAGGGCCTTCAGCTTGAAAAGCATCCTAGTTCAAATAATGGACCCATCCCCTATCTGTCAGCCGACTTGGTATGCATCAGGGTTCATCTTGTCTCATACAGGTCACAAGCAAAGCATGCCCCATGTCTTACACAATAATTTCACACAGGAAAAAATTTCCCAGGCAAAACCTTTTGAAACAGCACTGATATAACTAATTTTTCTGTTTTTTTTTTTTTTTTCCCAGTACAGGGAGCCAGTGACATAGGATACATTAGCCATAAAACTGTTGTCTTTCTTCTATAGATAATTGAAAAAAATCTTTTAGAAAGTTTTTTTCCACCTTTAGGCTGGGTCTCAACTCTAAACTATATTGGGTTATATCTGCCTCTCTGTCCCATGCCTGAATTCAACATTGCATGTTGCTGACTCAAAAGCATTTCCTTGCTTTGGAAAACCATCAAGAGAATCATTCAGCCCCAGATTTCCATAAAGTTATGTCTCCTCACAACACAGAATGAAAAACACACACTGGCAGAAAATAAAGGGAGAAAACATCTATCTGTCCAGTCACCTGTTAAGGCCACAACAACTATTATTTTCATGGCTAATGAACCATAAGAACCATGCACAAATCCACTGTGGCAGGAGTTAAGAATTTATTACTACTCACTCACATATAAATCCAGGAGAGCTTCATGGAAGACAGTTAGTTGTGTGATGTATGAACCTGACCCCCTGTACCAACTTTACTACATTTTGCTTGTGTTTTAATTCTTTAAAGAAACATGAAGATAGTCAATAATAAATTAGTTAAGTATATTATTTATGTAATGTCTTCCTCCTGTATTGGTTTATAAAGGGCTCACCTACTAGTTTTACCCTATGACAGCAAAGCTAAAAGACATATTATCTTCCTTATAAATGCCAGTGAAACAGTTTCACATATCAAGACATATTTTATAGTAATGAAAAGTTATTATCTTCACTTATTTCAAAATTTTCTCTCTACCTTGTTTTCTCAATACATTATCCAGTTAATAATATTTGTGTGTATAAAAACTTATTAAAGTTATCATATCCAACCTGCCCTCTTAAATGGGAGAATAACCTTAATTATCTTTTGCTTAGAGCATGTTAAAGACACACAGTGAAAATCCTATGTGAATTTATGAATGTGTTCCCCAGTAACTACTAGTTTGCCTACTCAGCATTCTCACAAAGAAAACACATACTATAGGTAGAATCTTGGGCTTTCCACATACGAGGCAGCACTCTACCACAGAGTGACTTTATCCTTAATTTCTGTTTCTCCTGTTTTAGTTGAGCTTTGTTTTTTTTTTTCCTCAAATGCAACCATTGCTTTCATTGCTTCAAGTGGCAGTTTTGAGAAAACAGAGGCATCTGAAGAAAATTAATCAAATTGATTCTATAATATAGACGCAGTACCGTATTATTTACACAGATGAATTAATGGACTGCTGAATATGGAATTTAGCAATTAAGTCACCATTCTTACCTGAAAACTAAAGAAATATAATTCAAATGGCTTTTTCATTAGTATTATAAATTGTTTTAGAGCACATGAAGTATGAAAGAATTATGATTTAATATGTGAACTAAAAAGTGCTCTCAGAAACTTTAAAAAAAATGATAAAATACAGTTTTCATAGAATTTGTCTTCCTGCATTATTTGGTTATGTCTGACCATTATTTACAAGGAGGGAGAAAAACAATTTCTGTTAATTATTTATTAATACTAAAATATTGATGAGCGTTGCCTAAGAGTAATGAGCTTTCAGCTGGTGAACCGGGGTGGACGCGCTGCACCAGCCAGGAGAAGGGGCGTGGATTGAGAGAGCAGAGCAAATGACTTAACAGGGGCCTAAAAGCAGCAATCAGAAAAGGTTCATTTAACACAGAGATGGCACAAGCTTCAAGCAATTGCCTCTACTTAAGTAAGTGTGGGATTACAAAAGGCTATTTATTACAGTCCAAAGGGGCCCTGCAGCTTGCTCAAAAGCCTTTGAAGAAATCCAACAGTTACAAAGTCTTGCTCACTTCAGAAGCAGTAAAATTTGGGCAGACCCCAAAACTGCCTCTGAATGCTTTCATTACAAAAGGTTAATACAATCCTCCTCCTAACTTTTCCTGGACCTGAATTATTTTCTCTCTCAGCTATTTACAAGGAGCAATATTAGACTTGGTTATTTTTCAAAACTACCCTGACATGTATTTTAATCATAATGAAATATAATGTAGTTTCATGATGATACAGAATTCAATGTAAGGCTTCTTGTGCTTAAATGGAAAGGCTTTCAACATTAACTTTTTTGAAATGTTCAGGAAGCAGGTATTAAACGTTACTGTGTTAAAAGATTTGCTCCAGCAGAAAAACTATAGAAACTTCTCCATTGTTTGTATAAGAATTCAATGTGGTTCCAAGGACATTGAGGGCTGTAGTTTTATTAGTGGTTGGATTACAAATTCATTTTTTTATTAGGGTAAGTAGAGAGAAAATAATTCTCAAATTCTTTTTTGACATAGCTTCTACTAATTTCTGCTATAAATGTTGAATATGTTTATGTCAATTACAATGAAAATAACATATTTTGCTGGAAATTAACTTCAGGGCAGCAAAGGTGGGTAGAGGGCATTTTGCCTATTAAAACAGAATATTGAATAGATGAAGAGTAGGCCTGAGAGGTAAATGACTTAATTGACATAAAAAGATAACTATTTCTTAATGAGAAAAAAATTAAAATAAAATCAACTGATGCTTTCATTCAAAAAAATTACATTTTTCCTTAGCATAAAATATTATATTTTCATTCCCAGGCCACTTGGGATAGTAGTGCTTTCATTAGAGCCTAAGGTAATATTGGGATCTAACAAACAAAAGGAAGAGGAGGGTGGAAATATATTGTGATGGATGCTAGCTGGAGTAGTTCAGTGATGAGTAGTGAAGGAAGCTTTACTTTTAGGAAAATAATAAACATGAGAGTCACCTGTCAATAGAGACAGTTTGAATGAAAACTTGGATATAAAGTCGTCATGTGGTGACTGCAAAAACACCTAATTAAGAACTAGTATGTAACCTAGTGATGTTCTCTCTGGTGGGAAGACAGAACCATTTCAAATAGTGCTTGATTTTGTAAGAATTGCTAAGAATTTATAGTTTCGTTTTATCCTTTGTCAGTATAATTTCAATATTTTGAAGCATTTAATATAACCAACCCAGTTATAATGACAGAAGAGCCCTGTATTGGTTGCTCTTGGATGATGTCAGAAAACATTGTTTTTAAAAGTCAGAAGCAAATAAAATCAGTCAAGCATTTATTTAATTTTATTCAAATTATACACAGAAGTAATCAATGAATGGGTGAGGGCAAGTTTCCTTTTTAGCGTTAAGTGCACTAATAAATTATAAAAGAAAAGGATAAAATAGTACTATTTTTGTAAACCTGAATAAATAAGGCTTTTGTATGAGGATGATAACATAAAAAAACTAAACATTGCTAAAAATAATTAAAAATTGCTTTGTTCATAATGAATGGACTTCAGTGGCTAATGTATCTAAAACTTCCTGAGTTTTTGCTTGGTGTTTATAATGCAGAGTAGTATATTCAATTAGGGCAGAGGGCCATTGCTCCCAGCAAGGCATTTCAGTTATCTTGGGAAACAAGACTTGTAAGTACCAGGATGGACAGAATGTATTTTTCTTCTTAAAGAAAGGATTCTAAATGGAAAATTTCTTCAAATACATTTCATCTTGTTAGAAATGAAGATGCCTATATTATATCTGTCCTACATATATGGGTTTCTATTACTATTTCATGATTTGCATAACATATGTAGAATCACCATTAAATAAGGTATTTAAAAATGTTTCAGCATATTTAACACATATAGCAAACTTTTTATATTTTTTATTAATTTTTTCTTAAGAGATGAAAATTTAAAAGTAGAATATTATTTCTTGAATATGTATTTTTATTCATGAAATTTATGTTTGAAGTCAAGATTTACTGTAATATGTTATGTTTCATATTTAATGTATAATACACTAAATACTACCATTACCTGTGGATATCATGGGACTCCTTGTACATAATGGATTCCAGTCCACTTCCAGAGTTGCACATGAAAATGTTATCAATGAGAATGAGCTGAAGAATCTGGCATTAATAACTTTGCAACATTATAACAAATAGGTAGTCCTGATATTTAGTTCCATGTTTTAATGCATCAAGTATATTTCACTGCTTACATTATAGTAGCAGATTGAAAACATCTGCTCACTTGCCACTAGTCCACCAGCAGGAGAAAATTTCAGCTCATTTTCTATAGGCTGTCCTGCATCAGGGATGCAATCCAGCTGCTGGAGCAGCACAGGAGGCCAGATTAATACACGAGAGCCTTGGAAATGGGGGTGGGGAGGTGGAGGCCTTCTTGCCAAAGATTAGAGCAATGGAAAACTCCCTGTGCTTGATACCTTCTCTCTGTATTCTTAATCCTCACTCCTCACTCTCTTCTCCCTTTATCTATTTTACAGCTCCATCACCTGTCCTGACAATTAAGAAAGATCGGACCTCCAGAAATAGTATTTCTTTATCTTGGCAAGAACCTGAACACCCCAATGGAATTATCCTGGACTATGAGGTCAAATACTATGAAAAGGTAGGGGAAAAGGTGTTACAGGGTGAGATTGGGTAGAGGAAAACCGTGTTGTCTCATGACACACTCTTTCAAATATCCCAGTGACGTTGCTTATGAGTGGTAGAGGTCTGTTTATAACATGGTCATGTGATCTCTCTAATTTTTTTGGTAGAAGAAATTTCAAAAACGTCTTGTCAATTCCTCCTTTTCTCTACAGCAAATAGTAATATTAAGGATGTCACTTTCAAATGTAAGCCAGTTAGTAATGGCAATAGACAGGGCATTTAAGTCTGTTCTCATCAAAACTCCTGCTATAACAGCACTTTTATAGTGATTCCTCACACAACTGATAAACATCATTTAAAAAAAACATTAGATAATATAGGATAAAAATTCTAGGCATTAAAAATTGTGCATACATAAATTTAATATTTAGACTACACACACACACACACACAATGCACTTTTAGCATCCAGACATGAATTTAAAAATTATTCCCAAATAAATATTTTGAATGTTTTAGTAAAACTTTTCCCACAAGATCTATCTTCTTTTATGCTTACTTTGCTAATGGGAATAAATAGTGCCTAGTTTTGAGTATGAGAGCAATGATTTTTTAATGAGTAAGTTAATGATGTAAAAATAAATTCGACTCTGTTCATTAATGTAGTAGCTCAGATATCATCTGATCAGTATCCTTAGTTAATGAGCACCTGTAATTATGAGCTAGAGAGATGGTTCATTTGGTAAACAGTTTGATGTATAAGCATAAGGAGCAGAGCTCAGATCCCTAATAAGACACAAAAATCCAAGTGTAAACATGTACCCAAAATCCCTGAAGAACAGGAAGGGTGGATACAGCAGGGTACCTAAGGAGTGTTGTCAAGTTCATCTAGCCATTCATTCAGTTAGCTTCGTGTTCAGTGAGAGGCCCTGTCTCAAAGACAATGTGGCAAGCAATTGAGAAAGACAATCAATGTCAGTCTTTGGCCTCTGCAAATACACAAACTCAAAGGAAAGGAAAGTGAAAAAGAAGTATCTGTCCAATTATCACATGAACATATTCAAGAAGGAAAATAAACTTCTACATCTATTCATGTTTTAAACAGTACTTGATGAAAGGAATTTTAATGTGCCATATAAACCAGGTAGAGCAGTGGTTCTCAACCTTCCTAATGCTGCAACTACTGAATACAGTTTCTCATGTTCTGGTCACCCTCATCCACAAAATTACTTCATTGCTACTTTCGTAACTGTCATTAAGCTACTGTTATAATCATAATGTTAGTATATGATATGTAGCATGTCTGATCTGCGACTCCAAAGGGGTTGCAACATGCAGGTTGAGGATCGCTGCTCTAGAGGAAGCTGTGATTTTTTTTGGGGGGAAGTAGTTTTTTTTTTTTTTATTTTGGGAAATATTTCTAGACTTTGATGTGAAAATACTCAAAATATTCATCTCTAATAAATTTCAATTAGTTACATTAAATGTAATATAGATATAGGTATACTAAGATAAATGATTTAAATGATTAAAAGTTTATTTTATTATTTTATATTATTATTATTATTATTTGGTTTTTCCAGACAGGGTTTCTCTCTGTAGCTTTGCGCCTTTCCTGGAACTCACTCTGTAGCCCAGGCTGGCCTCAAACTCACACAGATCTGCTTGGCTCTGCCTCCCGCGTGCTGGGATTAAAGGCATGTGCCACCACCATCTGACAAAAGTTTATTTTTTTATATTCTAAGATTAATGTAAGTATTTACTATTGGATATTCATAGGATATTTTTCTTCCATTTACCTCAGAAGAGGTATTATATTTATAAGGTTAATTTTAGAATTAATTTAAAGTTTTATATCAGCTTTGATTTTGAAGAGAAGGTATATTCATAAGGATATTAGATAATTCACAAGAGTGAAAGCTAATTTTTCCTGCTTTCAGTACAGGATGTAAATCGTCCCATACAAATTAGACTGATCATTTGTACCCAAATAATGAAATAACATGACATCTTTAAGCTTTTTATGATTTATGACAAAATCCTAGGTATCTACTATGATAGCATTATGAAGGTTCGATATTAACATGATTTTTTTCTTACTCCAAAGCAGGAGCAAGAGACGAGTTATACCATTTTGAGGGCAAGAGGCACGAATGTCACTATTAGTAGCCTCAAGCCGGATACTATTTATGTATTTCAAATTCGAGCTCGGACAGCAGCAGGATACGGAACCAACAGCCGCAAGTTTGAATTCGAAACTAGTCCAGACTGTATGTATCACTTTGGTTTACGATAAGAAGTGGGGTACTGCAAAAACCTGATCAATTGTTTTTAACATGAGCCAAAAGTCATAAAGTGGAGGTGTATTGAGAGGACCTTTAGCAAGTTGTATGTTCTTGTGTATGTGGTATTGTATTGATGTAGTTGTAGATCTGTGTCCTTTTCCCTTTTAAGAGTTAAATTTATTTTAACTCCTGGAATTTTGTTAATTAGCAATAATTAACAGTTTTAACATTAGGTTTGTTTTAATCTTTAATACACCCTATACATACAAACTAGAGAAAATGACTTTAAATTTTTAAAAATATGCATAGAGCTTCATTTGTATCCATAAGCAATTTGAATAGATTATCCATTTCACTCAAAGGTGGATAAAATTTCTCTAAATTGGCAAACATTTTTCTCAATAACTTTTCTTGAAATGTACACGTTTCTTATTTTAAAAGTCCTCTGCTATAATAGAATTGCTCAAAGGGTACTTATCCTTACTACAGCGCTAATATAAAATAAATATAAGTGAAAGATTTATTTTACAGAATCACAAATGAGATTAAAATTAATTGAGAGCAAATTTAAACACATGTATACATAATTACATATGCATGTGTGTGTTGAGAGTGAGGCATACTGGAAAAACTTGTTATAGGATAATAGTCATTAGTGTATTACATGGATTTTATCCCACGGGACAAAGAAATTTAATGATAAGGACTATTTTTCTATAAGATATGATTCACTGTATCTATAGTGAATAGATATTTTAATTACAATAGAAAAACACATGTGACACTAACAGTTTTATACTGCCAAAGCCACAATTATGAAAATAGCCCTCAGAGATGGTCAAAGATCCACACCAGTCAGACCAAATTATCCTGGAAAGAGCCATGAGGCTCAGAACTCTACTGAAGAGAAACCTTATAATCTCTTCTGACCATTCTAATTTCCCATTTTTTCTGGCACTTGCATTTTCTATTTTCTAAATATTTTTGTTCAGCTGTAAAAATCACATTAAACTGGTATAGTGATCTATCTATGCCTAGTGAAAACACACAGGGGTAATAACATGATCTGAGTTATTCAGGTATGCTAATTTAATAGTGCTGGGGCTCACATCCTTGGGCAAAATGTCAATGTGCCTCTATGGATTCTAAGTTTCCATGTAAATAGATTAGGGACACATATATATGCTCCCACTCTTTTGCTATGTCAAAACAGCACTCATCCTATTTAACCCTTTCTTTTCCACACTAGTACATTAGCAACAGCATGGATTAAAATGAGGAGAGCCCACCAATTGACCACTCAATACCAAATGGTCAGCCCTGAAAGCATACACACAAGTAACATTATACAACTTAGGAATTATATTTAGGAATATATATGTATATGTATAAATGCAGGTAACAATTCACAAAAAAAGAGGCCATGAATTTGAAAGGAAGAAGGGGGATATGTATATGGGAGGCTTCGGAGGAAACAAGGGAAAGAGAAAATGATGTAAAGTTATTATAATCTCTAAAATAAAGGAAAAAAAAGAGATGTGATTTTTTGCACAGTTTAGATAAATTCTAGGAATAATGCATGTTTTGAGCAGAGAACTCATACCTTAATCCCATGGCTGAGAAGAGACACAGCATTATATCTCCTTATCATTTCCTTTTTCTGTCTCAGTGAGCTACCTTAAATCAATTACGCTATTTAAATAGTCCACAGAAATTTTAAAATATTGGTCATTAAAAATTACATCATACAGAATGAAGAGGAGAGTTGTCATCATGTGTTTATTAGCATTATGGAACCCAGGTTAAGCTGTTTACCAGCTAATCACACACCTGTAGCCAGTGGACAGGAATACATATGGCAAGCGGATAGAAAGATACAATTTCAAGAGCAAGGGCTTGATGGAGAGATACATGAAACATCAAAAGGTGGGATGCACTAGACACGGGAAAGACTAGAGAGGAACTGCATATAGATTGGACAGTCTCATCACTCCAGGAAGGAGCTAAACTGGATCCAGGAATCCTTTACTGGTCCCACATCCCCAGATTTCAACATTCCTGTCCCTGTTCTATTTAGTCACCATGTAGGAGATGGTCTATGCTGGAAGATGGCAGTGGATACTACAAGTGCAGCAGCTAGAGGCTGCTTGTTCACTGTATTCTGTGCAGTAGAAATATCTGAGCCTGAGCCCATAGTCCCCTCTATCACCTGCATTGTGCTGAAAGCAATAGGAAGCTAGATGCACAAGATAAAGGGCTTACAACACTTTACACTCTGGTGTGATGGCCATCCCACTCCAGTCTCTTTTCTCAGATGCATAGAGGACTCTAGGGAACATAAGAACAGCTGGTCTGCCCTGCTTCTTATCTTGCATCTGTTAACTGTTCCTGAGAAACAGCTTGGTTTTGGTTTGTTTGTTTTGCTTTACTGTTTTTTTTTAATTGAAAATGAAGTTATTTTCATACAATATATTCTGATCAGAGTTTTCCCTCCTCATTTCTTCCTAGAGCCTCTCTACCTCCCCATCCTTCCAATTATGCTCTCTCTCTCTCTCTCTCTCTCTCTCTCTCTCTCTCTCTCTCTCTCTCTCTCTCTCTCTCTCTCTCTCTCACACACACACACACACACACACACACACACACACACACTCTCACTCTCTAATGAAATTTTGATATATCCTCATGCCCCCATTTTCTATTTTGAGTCAAAATTTCATCATGTGTTCAATCACCATTTTGCCAGCACAATAAAATATGCAAACATTAGCTTGCACAGTGCTTTCCCAGGAACTTTGAGCATTTTGAAAACCTGCAGATTAGGATGCTCATGAACCTTGTAATGTGTGAAACCAGAGACTTGGGCCCTAAATCTAAATGCCTTGTTTAAAACTTGTACTCAGTCCTGAAGGTGTCAGAAACCAAGAATTTGTGTACAATAACAGTACAGCAGACTGGTTTTGTAGAAGAAATATTTGAATGGTGAGGGAAAAGAGAAGAAAGGCAAATAGAGAATGATTTTGAGCTCCTAATTATAATCTAGAAGACAAGTGAAGACACAAAATACCGTATTGATAGTATTCAGTATTTGGATGTGCAATTATCAGGAGTAAAATGAGGAGGAGACTTCATAATTGAAGTCTTGCTCTTACATAGCTAGATGCAGGCTCTGGAGCCAGGACCACCACTATCATCTGGGATCTCATAAGCAATGCCCACAGCCTTAACTCTGGTTCCACAGTGCACAACCGGAATTTACTTTATCCCTCAGTGGTTTGTTGTTTACATTACACTTAGAGAAGCATTGGTCTTAGGAAAAATTCCATAAACTGTAATTGGGCAAATAAATAGTTGAGTCTATGTGCACATACAATCTCTATTGATGGTGCTCACTTTAACAAAATGAGTCATTCCCAATTGTGTCTATGTTCCAATGAATATTTATTAATGAACATAGAAAATTGAATTTCATAGAACTGTCAAATGTTATAAGATTTTTCTCTTTTGAGTTTTTTATACTTACCACAAAAAGTAAAGATTTTTTTAGATGAGAGCTGTATATAATCTGGAAGATGAGTAGATTTGGCATTAGAGTCATTTCTACTTGCCTCCTTTCTAAATTAATGAATCAATGAATGATGGGCTATTTAAGAAGACAGGAGATATAGGGAGAGTTTGTTGGTGATGTGATGTACACAAATCAGAATTTCATGACTTTAGTGTTCTACAAATTGTATTTGAAACTGACAAAATAATAATCGTGTATATATAGCAAGTATGTATAAACTATGCTTATATTTATATTAAAATATTTAATAGGCTAAGCTCTTAGAACTAAAAATTAACTTCTTACATCCTTCATCTTTTGTAGTGAGGGTTTTTAATATGTAACATGTTATAACAGCTGTAGTTACATTAGCATGAGTTTGAAAAGTCCCTTCTACCTGGAACTTGGTTCCCACATGCCACATTTCCTCCTATCACTCTCTCTGAGCCTCTGATATCTGCATATCTTCTAACTATATGAGTCTAACTTTTATTAGACTCCGTGTGTGTGTGTGTGTGTGTGTGTGTGAGAGAGAGAGAGAGAGAGAGAGAGAGAGAGAGAGAAACATGAAGTATTTGTCCTTTGCCTGAGTTATTTCAGTTCATACAATACCTTCCAGCTTTATCCACATTGCTGTAAATGAAACTTGTCTTTGTTATGAAGCCATATCAAGTTCAAAGGAAGATTCTTCCCAAAGCTCATTTGGTTTCTTACTGGAAACTCTACCTGTTCACTGTGATGGGCCAGTAACTTCTGTTTTATCCAATGGGTTTCATGCCAACGTGGACAAACATAAAACTAGCCACCATATTTTATATGTAGACACTCAAGTAATGTTGATGGTATGAAAACAGAGTAATTTATTATTAAACCAAATATATTAATGAGAAATTATGTTAAAAATTATGAGAAGTGTATCTCTTTTTTGTTTGAAATTCAGCAAATTTCTCCAGTATTATTTCTGAAAGAGTTTCTATTTCTCAGATAAAAACTTTTTCTCAGATAAGAGCAGGGTGTAGGAAGAATTTATAGTCACTGCCATGTAGTCAGTCATGGTGGTAATGTTTGTTTTTATGTTTCTTTCCTTCAATCTCACAGCTTTCTCCATCTCTGGTGAAAATAGTCATGTGGTAATGATCGCTATTTCAGCAGCAGTGGCCATCATTGTCCTCACTGTTGTCGTTTATGTTTTGATTGGGAGGTGAGTTGATTTTGCTGAACTATTGACCTTAATTGTGGTTTTCTCATTGTCCTGAGTTTCTTTAGAATGTGAAGAGTGTGTACTCAAAGAAGTCATTGAAGAGATTAGAATGTTTCTGTTCTAGATCCTTCTGTTTGTATTTTCATCTAGTCTTCCTTTCAGTTTTATTTCTATATTTAAAAATTTTTTGAGATTAGAGTATGTTTACAATATTTCTTCCTTTCTTTTCCTCCCTCCAAAGCCTCCCATAATCCTCTCATTTTTCTCTGTCAAATAATGGTCTCATCATTTCATTGTTATTGTATGCATATATGTATATACATATATTCTCAAATATAACCTGTTTAGCCTATACAATATTTCTTGTATGTATGTTTTCAGGGCTAACAGTTTGGTATTAGATAACTAGTTGGTGTGCTCTTCCCTTGGAAAGATGGTTTCTCCAGCTCTCAGCATTCCTTACTTTCCTGTAGTTTGTGTATATGTATGTATGTATGTAGGGTTGAGGCCTCATGGGCTTTCCACTGTCCACTTGAGCATGTCTACTGTTATTGTCTTTGTCTAGCCCATGTTTAGGGGGTCACGTCGATGAGACTTTGTGGGTGTAGCTTCCAACATTACACTGTCACAACAAACTCCCAATCTCTATTAGTTCTAATCCTCACCCTCTAACTCATAACACTTCTTTTGAGCCCACTCCTAGTCTCCACCTTCTTTTTCCAATTATCCCCTCACTCTTCAAATAACCCCAGATTTCCTTGACACTTTCTCACCCCAAACACTGGTAACAGGCCACAGCACTAATCATTACCAACGGAGACTTTACCCTTTATTCATTCCAACAGTAGTTGTTAAAAATACTATAAACACATTCTAACGCTATTATAAAAACTGAACTGGAGGTGTCTGCTCAGTGGGGAGGCAACTCTACATATCTCCTCATTAGGCAGCCTTCCAGGGTCCCCCCAAAAAGAAGCTTTTAGTGGAGGTCTTAGAAATATAGCATCAGTTAAACTTTCACTAAAGTATTGTTTCAAGGGAAAGCTTTATTGGGGGGTCTTTACACAGTCTGAGAATGGATAATGCATTTATGTATTTTCTTGCTTTGCTTTGCCTCTAGGTTCTGTGGCTATCACAAGTCAAAACATAGTTCGGATGAGAAGCGGCTTCACTTTGGGAATGGGCACTGTGAGTTTCCAAATTTTGTTTTAGCAATTCAGCTTTAGCAGTTGTTGATTTATGATTGGGTAACCTCCCTTCAACAAAAAAGAATTATAAAGCAGTCTTATGAGGGGAAAATGAGCAAATTAAATTTATTTTAGAAAGAGGAGGAAATCCATGGCTCTACATTAAGCGATTTTTCCCATGGCTGCATTTCAGCATACTTAAAGTGAAGGGTAACCTGTGGTTTATGTTCATATAATGTCTGTCATGAGTTCTGAGAACTGTAGTCAACTCTGCATGGCCGAAATGAAAGCATATCCTCAACTTCTTCATTAGTAATTCTGGGCAGAAATCTGAATAGGAGCATTTTCCCTCTCTTGACTGCCAAGTAAATATAAACAACCAATGTTTATGTGAACTGCCTTACTCCATTTGTTCTTCCAACCAGGAAAGAGCTTTTAGAATAAACTGTTTATTTGAAGTACGTGTCATCTGATTGGTAGGAAAGACAAGATTTTTCCTCTCAATTTCTATACCAACCAATTTTAACCTCTAGTAATAGAAATACACTTTTCAGTAACAAAATGTTTGCATCTAACAAAAAGATGTGGTTTTTTTTTTCTTATTCCCTCTGGTGAAATGAATCATTTCATGTGTCTACTTTTCCAAATCAGCTTTATTCAGGAGGGCAAATACTAATCAATGGCCTTCAGAGGAATGGCAAGATCTCATGGAAGTTAACAAAACTCCAGACTGATACTCACTTGTCTGAAATATTTTTATAGAAGTAATAATGAAGTCTTGTAAGCAAGAATTACTTTAGCATTTGCTATTGCCTTTTAAAAATGTCTCCAAATAGAAAGGATGCTTGCTATCAGTTACTGATTTGGAGATCTAAAAAATTATCATTGTAGCTATAACTCATGTAAAAACAATTATTTCCTAGTCTGCATGTAGAAAGCAAACAATAGATTAGAACAAAAGAGAAAAGAAATGTTTAAGAAAATGTAAATTTATGTGTGGAAGCAGTACAAGAGTTTGCAGACACAGTATTTTTTTTTTGTTCATTTCATTGTACAGTTGTAATAAAATATTCATTTTATAATAAAACAGCAAGGTTTTAGCTTAATTCAATGCCATATCTATGCAGGTTACTCCAACTCAGGTTGTGAAATCATCAGATTCCAGAAGAATGGGCTTCTGTTTTTTCATAGTTTGACTAGGTTGGGCCATTTGATTCTTATGACCTGGATTCTTCTTAGGTAGAGGTGGACAGTTACTGGGAGTATTTTCTATACTGGACCATGCTGACTTAACTATCTTTACGGGGATCATAAGCCTTATGAATATAGACTTTGATAAATGTCTGTTACCAATTCCATGTAAGTTCTAGTATTTTACTTTTGTTTTTTATGGCTGAGTTTCTTAAAACATTTTTTTCAATGCACCATATCTTTACAATAGACAAAATTTAAAAAGAAATGCATATTATCTCAGCTTTAAAACTATAAAGCAACTACATGCGTGTCATAGACTTTCTGCCTCTCAATACTACAGCTGGTTTATTTCAGACCATTTATTTGGTATTACTTTAAAAAGCTCTAGCTATGAACTATTCCCTCAAGCCTTGTTACAAATCCTATAATGTTGCTTCAAAAGAAAAGAAATGTGTTTTGCCTCTTAAGATCCTGTCCCCTTGCCCTTACTGCATGGGCATTTTTTTTTCACTCTTTTTTTTCTGTCCTTAGGGCAACTCATGCTGGTAAAATGGAAATGTAAATTATTGTGTTTGCACAGAATGAGCTGTAAAGTAGTGCAGCTTAACACGTGCGCATGTGTTTATTATCTGGTTTTCATGGCAGAGCCCAGTTACTCTGTATGGTGCCCTTAATTATTGGTGTGAAGGGATTACTTACATTGCAGCCCAAACCTCCTGGTTCCTAGAATGTCAAGGGTGAGCAGTTAAAAATCAACAGCCAAAGTCCCTAGCGAACAGACCATTTTACTCATGGGTGTGTGTTTATGTTTATAATTTTTCACAAATGTCATGTGGATGGAAAATCAATTTACTTTATGCTAACTAATAGAAGTGAATGTGATTGATTTTGAGGGAAGAATGATTATCCAAGCTCCATATTATTTAGTGAAACATATTTTTTCTCTAGTGTTGACTTTAAAAACTCAGTTGAGAACTTTTTAAAGCAGCAGTTTATTTTTTTAAAAAAATTTCAGACATTGCATTTCACCAATTAAATAAATTCTAATGCCAGAAACTCCCCCTAAAATGAACTTTATTCTTCAAATGTAACAAGGTCAAGGATTTGCAATTATTTAACAAAAATATTCAATTTTATATAATGTTCAAAATGTTACTTTCTTTAAGAGAAAAGCTAGGTTCTTTTACTGTTCAAACGTAGAGGCAGATCAAAATACATCAGAGAATCAGTAATCTGAAGTGAGTATTTAAATGTAACCAAACTCTGCCTAAAGCTAAAAGATTCTAACACATATTTACTTCCTAAAATATTATAGTAACTCAATGGTTTCCAAATCAAGAAATATGTTAACAGTTTTTCTTAGGCACAGTGTCTGAGTATTGATAGTATTGATAGGAGCTGTATTAGCTTACTATTAAAAATAATAGATCCTTGTGTCAATTTTTTGACACCATCCATTTTTATAGAAAAGAATAATAGTTTTACAAAATAAATCGGCCTTAAAGGACAAATATACTATGAAATGTTGGGCTCACTGGTAATGCTCTACTGTGTTACCTTTAGCACAACTGCTAGCACTTGTATAATGCTCGGTAAAGCTAACTCAAACATCTATTGGGTCTATACAATCCTTAGTCACATGTTTGGAAAAGAGATGCTCCAATTCTAAAGTAATTTTTGGAAATTACGGTGTCTGATTTTATTTTATTTTTTTAAATGAAAAGAAGATGTCCTTCTATATTTAAGTATAATTAAACAAAAAGCTAGATCTTTTAAGCATCCATGGTTCATATTAAAACAATATGATTCATGTTGCCAAAATTAAAATCATCTATAATGTCAACAAATGTAATGTGGCAATCAATTTTCATCCTTAGAGTGTGTTCATGGATTGATCTTATGTTCTTGTTTGAAAAGTTTTCTTTTTAGAGAAAGATTGTTTGAACATTCCTTTATGTTACCTTTTTTTTCCAAATGTGATCATTTTTTTCCAAATCCCATAATACTAAATAATATGGAAAAGATTTACTTATGGATTGTTTTATATTTTATTTATAGAAAGCCATGAGATGTTCACATTCAGAATAATTCAATAAATAAATATAGCATGAAGTTACATGTATGATTTATGCTTGAGACAGCATTTCAAAATAACTATTAAGCTTATAAGCAATATTTATGTTGATTTTAGTTATGTTGAAAGTCATATGTGATTTCTGTCCACTGATAGTATCCTGGTATGTACATAAAATATACAGCCTAACTTAAATTTTCAGTTCAGATAGGTGAACTCATTTGTGAATAAATAAAACCACAGTAGTATCGGAGATGTTTTGCTTTCTGAAATAGTTTAGTTAATGCATACTTCAGTCTCTCTTCTGCCTCTGGAGCATATTTGTGTGTTTTGATTTACTGTCAGATAGTACACAGCAACAGATATTTGGCTAGTCCTGTGCCTCTGAATCAGACATGTTTAGTAGCACAGTGGCACGATAGTAATTACCTTGCCTACTCATGTCCTTGTCATCTTCCTTCTTGAGACCTGCATTTCAATGCCCCCTCCCATTGTTTTAGCAGGGAGGATATCGTAGTTTTGCTTCCATTTTATAGTATATCATAGACAACTTTTTAAATTTTTTCTTCACTTACTGCAACATTTATATCAGATTTTTAATTATTACAGAGTAGTATTCAGTAGACTAAAGATCAATACAACTTAATAGAGTAAAGATGTTTTCAGTTACTAATGTTATGAAATTCACTCCATAAAATCATTCTTTTCTTTTTATAATAGTAAAACTTCCAGGTCTCAGGACATATGTTGATCCACATACATATGAGGACCCTACACAAGCTGTTCATGAGTTCGCAAAGGAGTTGGATGCCACCAACATATCCATTGACAAAGTTGTTGGAGCAGGTAACTAACATTTCAATAGCTCTCCTAACAAGTTGCTAGTCATGAGTTTTCAACTAGCAGTAAGAACGCTATATGAGGAAAACAAGCTTGCTAACTTTTTTGAAACCTATGTATATTCCTATGGAGAAAGTCATTTTCTGATTTCGTGATCAAAGACAGGCAATAAAAAATGCACCATTTAGTGGAATGCAATGATTTCAAAGGTGCCAGACTTACCGTCTCTCGTACCATGGCTGCCTTTCATTTATTGAATTCCGGGGACAGCAGTAGCAGCGGCTAAAAGCTGATCATGTGTCACAAAGCTACTGACTAACTGGGGACAGCAGGATAAAAGTGAGTCTTGTGATAAACAAGACTAGTAAATGTAAATCTTGATTTTGATTTTAAATGTCTCTTTCAAATTCAGAGAACCAACAATCAAAAATAAAAGGCTGACACATTTGGCATAAATTCCATATGACTGCTTTGAGTGTATGTTTTAAATAATGTGAAATACATCACTTTAGTACTCACCTCATAGGTTTTTCCACAAATGGCACTAAAGCTCTCTGGAAGTGTTCAGATAACCCCATGAAAGGAAAGGAACTCCTGTTCTTGCTTTTTGTTCTACGTTATGGTGCAATTCCTATTTTCCCAACATCTGTAGTGACATATTCTAACTTGAGTTCGGGAAAACAATTGGTTACTCAAATATTGCTCCTTCATTCTTTCCACTCCAAGGAATACTAGAGTTATAGACTATTGCCAGGAAGCAAGGATTAGTTCTTCCTGGCTTCCTTCAGTGGCTTTGTCAACTTACAGCATAAGTCATTGCTTTTGGAAACAATGGAGAATTTCTTTCTCAATATAAGGTGAAGTCAGGGCTTAAAACTTCCTGAAGAGACTGTACACAATTTGTTGTGATGGAGCTGGTAAGTCAATAGAATATTCTGCTATTTTGTAGGTCAAACCACTCATTCGCACACAAAAAAAAGTAAGTAAATAAATAAATAAATAAATAGATTATCACCCTTCTTTTCTAACCAGTACAAAAGGCACCGTACTCGAGAAAATCACAGCAACATAAGACCATAAACAGACAAAATTATCACACAGTTAATTAAAACACACTTTAAAATAACCTCTTTCTGGTTACTACAAGATTAATTTTTAAACATGATACAATACAGGTCTAATAATCTGTAAAACAATAGGAAGAGATTCTGTGGGAGGCACTATTTTGTAACAATCATGGCTGCCATGGGAGCAGAGAACTATTTGCAGCAGGCTTCTGCTCAGAGGAAGCTCAGCATATCTATTGGAAGAGTGAGAGGTGAATCTTATCATTAACCTGGTAGGGTCCTAATAGTTCAGAGAAATTTTATATCAACTCTATTGGAAACTTTAAAATTCAGCAATATTTTATGTTCAACAATTTTTAGATCCTTTGCACATCAAGACAACTTTACAGGGGACATCCAGGCTAAGAAAATATTTCTTCAGTAAGCTTTTAGATAAAACTGGCTATGCTTCATTTGATATTGTTATATTATTGCTCTCCTCCCAGAAGCCTAGAGAACTTTATAGCAAGTGTGTCAATAATACAACAAACCAATACTCCAATAAAGTGAATTGATAGCAGATGCTTTCCCTCTCATTTTCAGTGAGCCTAAGTCTATAGCCAATTTGGCCCTAACAGTAAAAAGAGAATAGTTTCAAACATCTGAAATTAATCCAGTGTTCAACCCTAATATCTGTGCTGGCCCACTGATAACCCTGAGATAATGTTAGCTGTTAGAATAAGGAATGCAATGCCTGAGAGATGCTTCTCTCAATTTTCCTCTTGCATTTTCGTGATGTGGTGACTTAAACCATGTCGAGCTCCTTGAAAGGCCCATGAATAGCCTGGGAATTCCTAGGCCATTTTATATTGCTATCTTCCAAAATATTTTTGAGCATATGGACTATACCTCGAAAGTGAAAACATGTATCCTTTAATGGAATTATTTAAAAGCAGCAATTATTCTGTTTTGATTATTTTGGTGTGTGTGTGTGTGTGTGTGTGTGTGTGTGTGTGTGTGTGTGTGTGTGTGTGTGTGTGGCGTATGGATGTGCCTGTATAGGTGCGATCACATATGCCTGTACACATTGAAGACAGAGGTTGACTTTGGATGGTTTCCTTTTGATTTTGTTTTGTGGTTGAGATACAGAGTTTCACTTAATCTGGAGCTTAAAACTGAGTCTAGACTGAGTGACCAGCAAGCCCAGGGCTTCCTCCTGTCTCTGCCTCCTCCGAGCATGATATTGTAGGCCTGACTTTATCCTGGGTGTTAGGGTTCCTAACCCAGGACGTCATGCTTGCAAGAAAGCATTTTACCGACTAAGCCATCTACTCAGCCCCATGAATCTTTAATTTTTGATTATATTTTTTTTCTTTTCTATTCTAACAGGTGAATTTGGAGAAGTTTGCAGTGGTCGCTTAAAACTTCCTTCAAAGAAAGAGATCTCTGTAGCCATCAAGACCTTGAAAGTGGGCTACACAGAGAAGCAGAGGAGAGACTTCCTGGGAGAAGCAAGCATCATGGGACAGTTTGACCACCCCAACATCATCCGACTGGAAGGAGTTGTCACTAAAAGTCAGTAAAATCACAATGCCCACCTTTGTTTATGCTGAGTAGATATTGCATAAACTCAATCATTGAAGGATTTTCACTTCACAAGTAGCCTGGGTCTAACTAACATTCTGTCTTAAATGAACACATATTTTTCTGACAATAGGTTGAATAGTAGTGCTGTTCTACATCACAGAAACCTTTGACTTTTGACATTAGTCACTTGATTGAAAGCCTGTCTTGAAGAGAATCGCAGAGAACAATCTCATTCGCAGAGTAACAGGATAAAGAATGGCTGGATTTTGAATGAACTCCCAACTAGCTACCTTTTCTTGTGTTACTCACCAGCTTGGTTGAAACGCTCAGATCTTTGCCCCCTTGCTCTCCTCCAGCCTGTAGGAAAATTATAGGAATCTTGGGGATGCTTCTAAGATGTGAGACTGGGATTTAGAGGAGACCCAAGCCTTCTCTTTGTTTCTCCATGGATTTCAGGTAGTTCTGACCTAGGCTTCCAGGTGCATTCCTGGCTGTGCTGGGAGCCTCTGGCTCAGAGCCATCACAGAGGTCTGGATTTATTTCCATGATGATTTCTTCAGCCAGGCTAAAGGGATCCTGTGAGGCAGATCTGTGATTATTGGCTCCAGTCCCAAAGAAAACCTCTTGAGAATGCACTGGGAATTTTTTTTTTCTCAAGATTTTGAAGCACAGGGTGAAGAATAAGTGAAATTGGCAACAGACTCCATATAGTGAATGACAACATATGGCAGAAAATTTGGCATCCTTCAGGGGATAATTCACTGGCACCACATTTCCATACTCTATGGTTACCAACAGACATTACTCGTTATATTTTGTACAATGTTATTTTTCTTTAACATTACATGCAGTCCTTTCCAAGTGGCACTGATACCTTCTATCATTTTAGTGCAGCTAAAAAGGATTTTCTTCTATACAAGTACATGGCGTAATTAAAAAATACTTTGATTTTCCAAATGAAATAAACAGAATTGAGGACTTACCAATGTGTATAAATTTAAATATATGTAACATAACTATGTTAAATCTTGTATTTATTTCTTGCCTCTGTACTCTTAACTATCAGCCTATATTTATTAATACTGAAATATTCACTGATGAAAATATTTTTGTTTCAGCAATTAATTAAAACATTAGTAGTAGAAGTGGGAATTATGAAAATGAGTGATTCTATTGTTCCTCCAGGGAAAGATCATAGTGCTTTAGATGTACAAGATCACATTTCATTGGATTTTCAGTGTCACTTAGACATTTAATGTCCTTTGTGACATCTTGATCAAGTGCTTGCTCCGTGGATCTGGAGCCCAACTGGGAAAATCAATCCATCCATTTATACTTATGCAGCTATTCGTACTATTCTCCGTTCACAGTTTTAGTTTCTCATGTTACTTCGTGAAGGGCCTGCTGGTTTTGACTATGAGCTGTGCTACATTTCCATTGCCACTACCACCTGGTGCAGAAGAAATCGATCATTTCTCTTTTCCATTTTCATAGACAACCAGACGGCATAAGGTTCTTTTCTAGAAGTCACTACAGATGTTGAGAAATACAGTTTTCCATTTTTAACTCTATCCCCAAACATGGGAATAAAAACAGATTTTCATGTTTTAATATTCTTATTTTAGCATGGATTGTGTGTGTGTGTGTGTGTGTGTGTGTGTGTGTGTGTGTGTGTTTATGTGTGTGTTAGGACACATGTGTGTCATAGCACATGTGAGTAGGTCAGAGACAATCAAAGAATGTAATTCTCATCTTCCACTATGTGAGTCCTGCAGACCTAACTCAAACCATCCAAATTGGAGACAAATGCATTTACCTGCTGAGCCAGCTCACTAGCCCAGGTTTCATGTAATATTCTTATATTACACTTAATAATCCTATTTCTTGATTTTGAAAATATAATTTGCCAACGTCCATGGCAAAGCACCACCATCTCAAGGTTCTGAAATATTTTGCATTAATTTGTTACTGATAAACCCTAACTCAAGGGGCTGGGCAGATGATCCAGTGGTTAAGAGCACTTACTGTGCAAGCATGAATATCTCATTTTTAAACCCTCAGAATCCATGCAAAAAGCATGGCCACATGTTCGTCAGACTGCAGTGCTGAAAAGAAAGAAGACAGGAGGATCACTATGTTTGCTGGGCATAAAGCAAGCACCTCAGGTTTACTGACAAACCTCATCTCAAGGGAATGAGACAGAGAACAAAAGAGAACAGCAGATATCCTCCATTGGCCCAGGCATGCTTGTGCACAGTTCCATTTACCACACTAAAAAACTAAATAAGTAAATGAAAAAAAAAAAAAAAAACCAAAAGATAAAATATCTCAGGGATTACAGGGATAATGACTAAAGTTAGCCCTGGATCAAAATAGGTATTTAATTTTCTAGTGTGTCAGGAATCAAAAATGAATTGATTGAAAGAGTGATATACATGTATATACATAGATGCATGTAAAAACAATTAATGAAAAAAAAAGCAGGCCACAAATTTGAAAGAGAGCAAGGAGAGGAATGAAGGAAGGAGAGGGAAAAGGGAAATGATGTAATTATATTGTAATATCAGAAAAATAAAATGTAATGTAAAAATTACAAAACAATGAACATGTAAATAGGTGAACTTAAAAAAAAAGGAAGGGGTAGGAAGGTAAAGAGCAAGAAGTGAACGAGAAAGGGAGGAGCAATATTTACTGGTAGTAGGCTTCCAGTGTCATTGAATTGAGTGTATTTTTCACAGAAGGTCAATTACATGACTGACTGCTTCAATCAGAGAGTGATGGAGAAAATGATTTCGTTTTAGTCTGGATAGAATCATCACTAATTTTTCCAGCATATACATTTAAGAAAGAGTGGGTAAAGGTCACCATCAAACAGAATGCTAGGCCTAAACTGATGATGGGTTCTATTGTTTCACCCACCAGGCATTGATTCCTTTGAATCCAGTGTGATGAGTTAGCAAAAGCAACCTGTCCTGCTGAGACTTAAGAACATGTTTACTGCATTAAAAGCAATGCAAACCAGTGAACATTCCAGGAAATTTCCTTTGCATCCCAAAATAGAAAAATACTTTGAATTACAATAACCAAAAGAAATGACAACAACAATAAAATATCTAAAACAATCCCCAAGACAAAAATGTAGGAAAAAGTAAACATATTTGAGATCAAAAAGGTGTTCAAAATGCAGGTAGCATATGTTGAACATCTTATTCAAGTCTGATGCTGGAATGTTCTGGTGTCAATTACAACTACCTCCTTGGAGCAAAAGTTCTAAATTTGCCATATCTCTCTGCTCAAAGAAGAACATGAGCAGCTGCCAAGCCCACTCCATAAATACAGCCGCCACATGCACTGTAAACATAATAGAGTAGTCGGCTTAGAATTCAATTGTGAGCTTCTCAGTGGCATGTTTAGAAACTGTAAGTCTGGCCTCCTGCAGTGGCATAAGGAAATGCAAACCTTTTAGTATCAATTTAATATGTTTCACTTAATACCAAATAGAGTTAATCTGCCTCTAAAAGTTAGTTGTTCTGCTGTCCTGTTTCCTAAAGCTCTTTGACTTCCAAAGCATTTCAGTCTACAAAGTACAGAGAGGGCTACGCCCCTACAAGCAGAGTGAAGGGGAACTTACTTTTCATGAATAAAATGGCATTTACAAAGCAAACATTCATGTTTTAAATAGCAATCAGTGGGTCTGAAGTCAAATTCTAAATCAATGAGACCTCTTGCACATCAAACCATTACAAGTATTTCCTTGAAAGGAAGAACTAACTGTACTGTGGTATTTTCAGACACTTTAATTATCAGATGAGATTATACAAGACTAGATTTACCACTTCTGAGTAAGCAGCAATCAATGAGTCAACAAAAGAAAATTCTGGAAAATAATTCTTTGAGTTTTTTTTTTTCTGTTGTTTTTTATTTTGTTGTTGTTGTTGTTGATGATGATGATGTTTTGTTTTGGTTTTTGGTTTTTGCTCAAAAGCCATTTTTATTATCACTATTAATTGTGTACTTGGAAGCACTCAACCTATGTAACTTGCTATTTCAGATCAATTTTGGGGGAAAGCTCATTATATAGTCATTATTTTTACATTTATTTGAGTTCAACCATAAACAATGTTAATGGCATGGTACTTGCTGAGCCTGATGGCCTTGAACAGGAGAAGGTGATAGAGTCTGTGATCTTCAAAGTAGCAGAAAGCTGGGGCACACTCTGCTCAGAGCTAGGCAATAACATGTGTTATCAATTTTACTTGAAGTTCAAAAGGATGGAACTTAGTTTCAGTGAATGTTTGATATTTCTGCCATCACACCATTAGCTAAATGATGCTCCCGGCTCCAACAATAGTTACCACTGGCAAAATCTACCTAGTAGAACAGAAAAAGAGTTGTACTAGATGTGACTGGTATATTTTCCCCTTGAATTATTTTCTAGAAATTAAAATAAAATGATAGCAACAACAATATTTACTACGAATCTCCCATGTAAACTTGCATGATGAAAAATGCTGTGGACAGTGCATTAAATGATTTCTTATGTGTCCCTTTCTATGCCTGTATGGCACAAAGGGCTTAGACATTTTTATTCCCTTCACATAAGATGAGAAAACATTACTAAAAGATGATGTCACATTTAAGTGACAATACCAAATCTTCATTATTTCACACACTTCTCTCTAAAAGTTTCATCTGTGCTTACTATAGTACTATAATTCATATGACTTTTTCAGTAGCCAGTATGTATATGATGTTTATTTCACCAATTGTAGGAATGATTTTGTTGAATTTTGGCAATGTTAATGATGCAAGTTATTTTCATACATTCATGATTGCAAATGAATGACTGAGTCAGAACACATGTATCAGCATGCCATGTAGCATAACTGGGAAGGTCTCTATAGGTGTATTATAAGAAAAATAAGAAGGGAATGAGGTTTTACATGTATAAATGATTTGGATTATTTCCTTTTTATTATTTACTAATTTCTCATGAATAGCTACATTGTAATTACAAAGGAATTGGTGTTACATATTTTCCTCATTTATACAAATAGCATAGTTTCTTGGCATTATCATAAAATTAAACTCAATTTAAGGTAGATAATGATGAGCATAGAGACCCAGAAGTGGTCAGTTTATGGAGATTGAGCCATAAATGGGAAAATTGTGTCACACCCCTTTTTCAGAGATCTCTAGGGAAGAAGTAGCAGAAAGCCTGTAAGAGCCAGAGGGGTTGATGGCTACAAGGAGACCATGTTTTCAGGACACTACAGGGCAATTGAGCATATTAAATCATCACAATTATAACAGCATGTGCATGATCTACACAAGGCCAAAGCAGGCAAAAATCTCTACATGGAGATGGGAGATGGCATGAAGTCCAACATATAGCTAAGAAATTGTTGGGAAATGACAGCTGATGGGAGAGGGGCAGTCATCCTTTTTGAAGAAACAGACGCTTGTAGGTTAACCATGTTCCAATGGAGGTCCACCTATGTATATCTGATTGCATGTGGGAAATAAAAAACATACTTTAAACGTTTAAATATAAAGAAAAAAAAAGAAGACAAAAAGTTAGGTTAGTGTGGGCTGTGGAAGGGGTTAATATGACAAAAACACATTGTTTAAAATTCTCAAAGAATTAATAACATACAAGAATATTTTCAATGCATTCTTACTACCTGGGATTTGTTGTTGTTTTGAGACAGGGTTTCTCTGTGTAGCTCTGGCTGTCCTGACCAGGCTGGCCTGGAAATCAGAGATCCACCTGCCTGGCATGATCCCTGGCACCTGATATCTGCATTTCAAAGAACATGAGTTCATCCTTTTTTTCTTTTCTTTCTTTTTTTCCCCTTTGTTTGTTTTTTCTTTTGAGACAAGATTTAAAGGTGTGAGCCACCACTACCTGGCCAAAAGTAACTTTCTTAAGGGAAGAAAAATAAACACCAAGACAGTACAGAATAAAATTTAATAATAGAAACCATAAAGACATGTCAACCAATGTACAAAAGAGAGAGCTGTTAGTAGGAATAATTTAGATATAGACAAAAATGTAATATACTATGCTCAAGTTTAGTTTATTTTCAGAATGAAAAATGGTTTGTATAATAATTAATAATTTGTAATACTTGCCTTGCTAAAAAGAATAAAAATATTAATACCTTCAGAAAACAAACTACTTTAAATTTAAATGATGTATTTAACATATCATACATATAAAATATATAAATTTACTGGGCAGGGGCACATGGCTTGGTGGGTAAAGTTCTTGTACACATGGATGATGACCTAGGTTTTGATCCCCAGCACCAGGAGAAGAGCTGTGTGTGGCAGCTGTCCACTCAACTGTGAACTCAGTTGCTTGGGTTAAAAGGGAGATGAGGTAGAGACAAGTGGATCCCCAGACCTTGTTGATATTTCCTTCTAGCTGAGTCAGTGAGTCTCAGGGTCATTAAAAAGATTCTGTCTCAAAAACCTTAGGTGGAAATCAATAGAAGAACAGACCTGAAATTGCTGTTTGGCCTCTTTATTGTGTCTATGCACATATGTGCACACATATGAATGAATGTTCATTTGCTACACAGAGTTTTTTTTTTTTTTTTTTTTTTTTTTTTTTTTTTTTTTTTTTTTTTTTTTTAAGAAAACATGTGTTCTTTAATATCAGATGAATATAAAGATTCAGAGTTAAAATGATGGGTGCGGTTGTTAAGAAATTCTTCAGATCCTACCTAGCAAAATCAGGGGTCATCCTTAGCCAAACCCCAGTCACAGACATGACCTCTGCAATTGTCAATGGCTTGAGAATTTGCAGCGCAGTTAGAAGTCAGTTCAAATGGAGGTGGCCTCTGCTTTTATTAGCACACCCATTAATGGATATAACTGTTTATTTCAGTGAAAGAATACTTCTGTTAAAATGGAATCAGGAAACACTGCATTATATTTTTGTAATGGTATCATAAAAAATAAAAATATTTAATTTGTTACAATATTTGTATTAATTTATTATCTACAAAGGAAAATCTATAGTGTTTTCATTATGCAAATCTTCTGTCTCAGAAATACTGTGAAGTAGTTTTTTTGGAATTTGTTCCAATTTCTTTCTTTTTTTATATATTTTTTATTCTCCGATTACTTAATATTACCAAAAGACTACTATCTGCTAGTGGCAATGATTTTTATTTTATATCACATCCATTTATAAAAGTATGCTTAAGGAGTCGCATATAACTCATTGGCAATCAACTACACAAGAAGTTCATGCAAGAGCGTCATGAGTTTAAGGACAGCCTGGGCAACACAGCAAGTGTCGGGCCAGCCAGGATTCATAGCAAGGCTCTGTCTCAAAACAAACAGAGAAGTAAACAGTGTATGCAGGACAAGAAGCAGCATATTTAGAGCACTAGACACACTTGGTATTGTTTCTGAGCCACTAGCATTTCTTTTAATATTACCATTGGGCAGTGATTAAGTGATTTCTAGCATCTCTGAGCTGCTGTGGATAATTGGGGAAATGAACTTATTATAGCAGACTGACTTGATTCTATTACTGTACAGCTGTAAGAGACTGCCCCCACCGCCCACCCCCCATTTTCTTTCTGTACTGAGTACATTTAGAAGCAGAAATGAAAACTGCACTGTTAAATCTGCCTTGGTGGTTTTGATGGCAATTCTTCAGTCTCTCATAGAATTGAATTTCTACTGGGCTTAGTACATAGCCCCAGATATGTTTTGGGGTCTCTCGTGAAAATAAATGACACTGGCTCCAGTTTTAGGAAGCAGATTGTGTCGTGTACTAATCAAAGCACCCAGGATGAGTCATGCAAACTTTAATACCAGCACACTGCATAATGTGCAGATGAGCTGCTGTTTGGAGATCATTTCCCACTGTATTTACTACACGCTACAGCATATTCTCACCACTACTCCAGAGTCCTTGTTTCTAACCATATTCATCGAGATCACAAAGGAAACTCTTAAGTTAAGATATTGCTTTTCAAGTGATTTTGTTTGCTCTTTGTCTGTACATTTGGGTTGCCGGATCTTTGAACTTAATGCAAAGCACATTTCCAGGCTTGCCTATCTTAACTGAAGTGTTTACAAATACCTAAATTAGAAGAGCTAAAGGCAGCCTGATCTGATTTCTGAATGGTCATGGGGCCATGGCTTAATTGACTAGTTTGACTTTTTAGCTACTTTTATTTCCCTTGCCAAACATTTTACAAGACATGCTAATGAGAAATGAAATGGCCATAAGGCTGAGAGCCAAAGGAAATCAGTGATAAGCAGAGATCTGAGTGGTATACAGTCACCAGCCAAATGAAGCAGTGTCCTCGACTACTATTGAAGCATCTACTCAAGTTTGGTAGCATGTTATTCTCCCCCAAAATATATAATGGAGGAGCACAGGCCCGGATAAAGATCTATAGAGACTTAGAATGAGCAGGCTTTCTTTTCATTCATTCCTTAAATCATTCAATTATTTTACTACAGGACAGGACTTTAGAAAAGTATTTTAGGAAACATCAAAGTTTCTAAGGCACAAGTAAATCTTGTATTTCTTCTTGAAAATTATCAAACTAAAGTTTAGCTAGGATTTGGAAAAAACAATGCATAAATGATGAAGGTTTTGACTAAAATATCTTTTTAAATATGGTTAGATAAGAAGGTAGATTGATGGCACCTAGAGACTACAAATAAACCAATGCCTTAATGAATATAGGCCACTGGATCAGTTGAAATAATATATGTGAAAATTATCTGAGAGTTTTTTATAACTTAAATGTTTGGATATTTAATTAAATACAGTTATTAAGATACATTTGTTAGGGTTCAAGAGAAGCCCTCAAGAAAGACCAACAGTCACATATGTAATTTAACAAAAACGTTTATTTGTTCCAACAGGTTGGGGTGCCAAATAGCTACCCTGAAGAGATGTCAAAAGGTCCTTTTAAGGGAGTTAGGGAATTCCAGAGAGGAGGGATTAATCTGGTGCTGATTGGTGGAGGAAAGATTAATCTGGAGGCTGATTGGTGGGAGGCTTTAGTGGTTATGGACCTTCCAACGACAGTGTAGGAAAAGCTGTCTTTAGCTAGCAGAAGGCTGGGGGCCCCTTGCTGAGCCAGCAGAAGGCTGTGGGGTGTCTGCTGATTGGTTGCCCCTGAATTATAGTCTTCCAGGGAACTGCTTGCTCAGCTCTAGCCAGTTCCAGTGAGGCCTGGTCCCCGGCAGGGCTATCAGACACCTGTCATGGCTCTGGCTCCCCGGCCCTCTCAATATTAAAACTGTAAGTGCTGTAAGAATGATTTTCAAGTTACTGATTCATTATTCAATGTCGATTTTCACCTATATAAGGAAAATGTAAAGAAATGAAGATAGTTTGTAGTATCAAAAGGGCAAACTAGCTGAATGGGTAGCTTATTTGATACAAGAGGCCAGCGGTCTGATCCCTAGTGCTAATATTCTGATCTGCCCCTTGGAGACACACCCAGTGTCCTGACATCATCTTATGTTAAAGCCCCCTTAAGAGAAAAAACAAAAACTCTCATCCCCCTCTTCCCCCCACTTCTCACACACTTCTCTCTCTCCTGCCCCTCCCTGCCTCCTCTCCTCTCTCTCCCTCACCTCTGCCCCTCCTCCCTCCCCCCTCTCCTTTCTCCTTCCTCTTTCCTTCATTCCCTCTCCCCTCCCTCCCAAATAAACTTTCCAGGTAGTGTAACTTTCCACCACACCACGCCACACCACCGTCTGCTGTCCCTGCACAGGGTACCTTGATCCAAATCCACCAAAGCCTCTCTAGCACTGTTTCACAACATTAACACCCAGCGCTGGACCTCCTGAGTGTGGCAGATGTGCACAAGAGGCACACTCAACAAATAGAAGGAGGGGTTATCCGAATTTCACTGCCAGGCAGTACTGCATAGTGAGTTCAAGACCCACCTAAATTAATGAAAGCCTGTGTTAAAGTTAAAATTAGGTCACTAAAACCACAAGGAAGAAAAAAAAAAAGACAGGCCTAATACTATCAAAATAATCAAAATGTATAAACATAAAGGAAAAATACCAGAGAGAAAATAAAATTAGAAATAAATAAATATATAAATAAATAAACGTATCCCCGTATCAGAGAGGATGCTTAGAAGGGAGATTTGTGTGACTGTGTCATATAATTAGATGGATGTGTTTGTTTGGTCAAAGCCTATTATGTTTAAGGACTTTCAAGAACTCTGAGTTCTGATCTAACTTGGGTCCTACTGACTTGGAAGAGGACCAGGTATATTATGTTATGAAATACGTTGTTATATGAAAGCTTAACTATGGGCATACTAACATTAGAAATTAGGGGGAAAGTAAAACTAGGGGATTCATAACAGTATGACAAACAGCTTACTGCTCATAATTACTACAGACAACTGAATACCAAATTCCTCAGTGTCCTCAGTGTGGTGACTAATTTTAATAGTCAACCTGCCACAGTCTAGAATCACCAGTGAAGAGGGTTTCAGTGAGAGATTATCTGGATGGCTTGACCTATGGAAGACTGTCTTGACTGTGCTTCTAGATGTGGTATGACCCAGCCTAAAGTGGATGGCATTGTTCTTAGGTTTAGGTTCTGCATTCTTTGAAAAGGGAGAAATGCACTGGCATGCATGCATACATTCAGTATCTCTCAGTTCTTATCTGTGAAAATAACTCAGTAATGCAAGACCTGGTGTCTTTATTCCACACAATAATGGATTGTGATGTGGAATTGCGACCTAAAGCAAACCATTTCTCTCTTGTTGGTTTTTGGCAAGGTATTGTTATGATAGCAACAGAAATAAAACTAAGACAATGAGGTTGAAGACAAAATGTTTAATTCTTAAAAATACCTCAGAAGCAAAAGAATAAAGGGGTATTCTTGGATATTTTATGTTTGATGAACACTATGATTAATAATTTAATTTAGATGAAATAGTTTATGAGCCTTTGTTCTAGAACCTAGCATTCTGTGTTTTTTGTTATTTTATTTTGAGACATGCAACTTATTTGAGACATTACAACTTTCTAGTGTTTAGAGGACAAAAAAGTTCCTTGTGTTTATTAGATGTTTCAAAGTGTACTATATAGGTGTGTTCTTGGGTTGATGCCAACTCAGTACACTGATGAATACATATTTTTCATTTATTGTATGTTTAGGTAAGCCAGTAATGATTGTTACAGAATACATGGAGAATGGTTCCTTGGACAGTTTCTTACGTGTGAGTAAAATATCATATGTATAATGTTTCTGTGTTTATATGATATAGTGTATATAAATATACATATTGACAAGTAAGTTATAGGAAATATTAGATACTTTCTAATACTGTGCTAAACATTTTCGTGTCTAAATTTCAAGTAAAATTAAAATAATCTAGGATTACTTAGCAAAGAGAAAATTGTAAAATTTCATCTATATCTTGTAGTTCCAAACATGAATGGTTTGTATTTTAGAACTTTTTAAAATGTATAGGCTTTTGTGTTGTCCCAAATCACACCTTTAAAACTATATATTGCTATTTAAATACAAATCTATTAGAAGGTTTCTCTGTCAAATGACTCTATGACTTTATCTTTCATCATAATTTCCTTGATTTGCTATAATTAAAGATCAGGCAAAAAACATACAAATTAGGTCAACACACCTTTCTCATATAGTATTTATGATGATAACTAAAACTTTAACCAAGAGAAAAGAATAAAATTTCAATGAAATGCTTTTTTTTGTTGATGTTGTTCTTAAACTTAGTTTTTGAGAAGTGACTTGTGAATCATACAAAGGTCAAGACCATCCTGCTTTTGAACTGAATTCAGATTATATGATACTGTACTGAGTAGTGCCATCATTATCAATTTTATGTTAGCCATGCATTCATTTATCTAAAGGTCGTGGTAGTATTATGTGCTTTTAGTGAAAATGTGTGGAATCAATAATGAAAAATGTTGGTATATGAAATTGTAAAGTCAAAGGGACATATTCTAGCCTGTATTGCAAATGCATTTCAGAAACATGATGCCCAGTTCACAGTCATCCAGTTGGTAGGAATGCTCCGTGGGATAGCATCAGGCATGAAGTACCTTTCAGATATGGGCTATGTCCACCGGGATCTTGCTGCTCGGAATATCTTGATCAACAGTAACCTGGTGTGTAAAGTTTCTGACTTTGGACTCTCTCGGGTGCTTGAAGATGACCCTGAAGCTGCTTATACAACTAGAGTGAGTAATGGGGATTCCCGCTATCTTTGTTTTCCATATTATAAATATCTGGGTGTACAAACAAGTAGAAATGAAACTTAGAATCGTGTGTCAGTTATGTTTCCAATGAATGGAGACAACTCTTAATAATAAAAATATCATTTATTGTGTTAAAAACTGATAGTTTTCATTTAACAGCCAAATAATTGTTATAATTCTGAAATAACATGCCTGGCCAAACACAGCAAGGTTTCTACATGCCTAAATTATTGGTATTTTACTACACACTATTTTTTGATTGAATGACCTTTATAACAGGCATGTTTGGTAAATTCTTTGGGTTCTTATACTACTAGATTATTTTTAAAGCATTTAAAATTAATTTCCTCAATAAATATTTAAAAGTTAAAGGAAGACTATTCTTTATCCTGTTTTGAGGCTTTCTTTCATCCATAACATGTATGTTCTAAATATGTCTTTGTGTAGCAGGTTCACTTCATTAATGAACATATTCTTTGTATATAAGGAAAACATTTACCCTCGTAGCTAGTAGAATGCGTTTATAACAACAGTGAGTTCAAATATACAGCTCTGAACACCTGATGGAGTTAAAAACATGGGTGGTTAAACAACGATTAACAGTCTCCCTTGAAGCTTCTCCTCTGCTCTCCACACACATCAGCCGGTACAGGGTCTACAAAAACAACATCATATTTCTGACTACACTCTCCTCCCAGGAGAAAACATATGTAGCAAAGGAAAATATTTACTTATCATCCTAAGAAATGATTTTATTCTCCCCACTACTGCTCTGTCCTCTAAAGATATCTTCTGTAAGGGTCTGCCACTCTATAAACTTCTAACAGTGCAGAAGGCGTATTGTTGCTTGTTTTGTTCCTATAACAACTGTCATATCCCAAAAGATCATCCAGGTTTAATAAAGCACATCTGATAGAAGATTTATATTTGAACTTATTTATAATATAAGCTAGTTCTTGAGCCAGGCTCTAATTTCTCTGTGACATACAACTATTCAATGTGAATATCCTTGACCCCAATTCGAACCTTGATCCCAGAATACTCAAAGGAATGACTGATTTAGTGAGAAGCTGAAAGGGTCTTACAAATATGACCATCTGCTTTCTGGAGATTCAAGTGTGTTTCTGTTCAGAGTTTCATTATACTGGTTGTGACTTTGTTAGAAGTAAAGACACTCGAGGACCATTTCTTTGGAGTTAGTAAAGAAGGAGGAATTGCTATGTCAGTATTCTCATGTATCATTTTTGAATAAGGATGCAAGAGGCTTTGTGTTGAAATTTCAGTGTCAGAAGATTCTTGCCAACCACACCAGCCAAGTGGATTCATTCCCTTCCCACATACAGTCGCTCAGAGCACTTCAGTGTTCATCCTTGTGTTCCTCTGGCACTCTCTCAAATACCCATGGGGTTCCCAGCTTCCTTCTGAGAGGCATCTGCATGTCTACAGTAATTTGGAAGTCGTTGACTTAATCTCCAATAACAAGCTTTGTTTAGTACAGTAATTTCATGATTTACTCTTAAGATGAGTATGATTATAAAGTCATTGGGCTGCTATTTTTTTATGTAAACACACCAAAACAGCTGAGTTGCCATTCTAAGCAGTTCTGTAGAGGATGTATACTAACTGAAGGATCACTGTCAAGCAAAAATATTAGAGAGCTCCTCTTTCTGAAATTTAAAGCTGAATGTGTCAAGTAGCATTAATAAAAATTATTTAAGCAAAATAATTGGGGAAATACACTTGAATGAGAGAAAAGATTTTACTATGAATAAGAAAACTAATATCACATAAAATATAAAATATATAATACATAATAATATTTATTTATTTTATTTTCTAAACAAAACTAGTTTTATCCAGTTAAAATGCTATATTATTTATTTGGCTTAATATTCAGTGATTATTGTCTTTTACAAAAAAAATGTTCAAAAGGCACATATTTTATATGAATCTGATGAACCCACTTTAGACGTAACACTTTATTTACTTAAGTAACACTTAACGTATTTTGCATTGTGTCTGTATTTTTTTTTTTTACAGTTCAGGAATTAGTATTCAGTATTTCAATGCATTGACTCTTGGCCAATGCCTTTCTGGATGCTGTTGCCTTTTGGTAGAGAGAAACCAAACAAAGACATCATGAACTATATTTGATTCTATATTGTTGACAGGTTTCTGCTCCTTCCATTTTTTTTTTTCAAAAATCTCTGTGAGATTCAGGCAAAATAAAAGAGAAGTACAGAAATTCTGTCAATTAACTGTGTACTTAAAAAAAAAACTTAGAGATTTGACACACAGATCAGCAGGCAGGAGCACTTATGTAAAAACTTGGGCTCAGGTAAACATAATTTAAATAGTGAGTAAATAAAATGTAAATCTTCAGATAGAGTATTTAGGAAGTGGAGAATATGCTTGGTCTCTAAACATATTGCCTGTTTCTTCATTGCTGTTCTTTTCTGTGGTCTTAATTATATAGTGATCTTTCCTTATGTTCTGAGCAGTGTTATGAAATAAGGGGTCAAATAAGCAGTCATTTGCATGTGCATGTGTGTGTTTGGTGTGTGATTCTATTTTCATAAGCATTTTAAGAAGAAATCAGCTATTTTTCAGCTATCTTCAGGACTCACATCCATTTGTTACTCTTCATTTTTACTTGCAAATTATGCAAAAATTTCAAATGTTGACACTGCACAGTTTGCAATACTGTTATGTATCCTGTACCCTCTAAAATCTCACTTCAAACTCTTGGAATGTTACAAGTGGAAAGGCTATAAAGTTTTAGTGTTGTTAAGAAAATGGCTTCATCCTCATAGACTCCCTGAAACGCTCTAGGGATCCCTACAGATGCCTGAATGACACTTTGAAGATCATTGCCACAAGTGCTTTATCAGGAACAGTACCTTAGAAACTAAATAAATATCTCGGTAGCCATTCAATGATATACATCTAAAATATGAGGTAGTTTTATGCAATCTGATATGTTTTAAAGAGCTGTTTGTGAAGCATAAGTGCAGCTGCTTCACAAATCATACTGGAAGCCCCTGGATTTCATTTGGTGGGTGGGACTGGAACATGCAGCCCCACAAATATAAATCCCCCCAAAGTTCTGCTGTTCGGTAACAAACAACAAAGAATTTCCTCTTTCTGTTTTTTCAACATGTTACTTTCAAAGTATAATTATGATGATTCCGTTCTTCATTGTTTTGGCCTGTTGTACTATCTAGCTATTATTCTTAAGGAACCGTGTCGGAAGGCAAGCATCTAATCATAGAAGTTGTATTCTGACTTCCACACACATGGATAATCCATGGTACATGCTCTTTGGCTTCTGCTCTCCCTCCTCCCCCCCTCTCATCACACATACATATATATGCATACTCATGCATACCCATATATATATATACATAAATACATACATGTATATATATATATATATCCACGCAAATGAAAACACAAAATAAATAAAGAAATTAAATAAAAGAACCATATTGCTATTGGTGACAAATTTGTGCCACTCAATAACTTTTCAATTTTTCTTTTTTATATGATTTTTTTTTCAGTTAAACATATTTATATCTATGCATACCAGCATGCTTCTATGCCAATTAACATTCTTACTATCATGTTCAAATAGTACCCACAATTCCAGTCTACCAGTGGTAAATCTGCTGTTACATGCATGGTTTCCAGAAGAGAAAGAATAGACTTTTACCTAATCTATATACCATGCAATCAGGCAGCCTATTCTATTTTACAATCTCAATCATCTTAGGCATGTAATTATTGCATGGATTGTTTTAGGAAATTTGAGAAAACCGCTTGGCTTTCTCTTGGTTCTATCTTCCAGTGTTACATCGTTTTCTCTTTACTTCATTCTGACAGTGCACAATGAGCATAACCAATCAAATTTCAAGCATGGTTAAGAGCATCCCATCTTTGGTCATAAAGAAAATTTTATATTCTGTAGCCTTTCGATCTGTGACTCTACTGACTTGATTCTAGCTTTATATTTGTGACTATGCTGAATTGATTGATTGTGGATAGCTTTGTAAAATATAGCTTCATATTTACAATGAATAAAAAGGATGACTAATGTGAAGAACTTAACTGGTCTTGTTCACAAAACCTTCATTTTAAATGATGTTCCTACTCTTTGTTCTAGAAGGATTCTCAACTAAAAGCTATTAACATCAAAAGTGACATGGTACAAAACATATTAGATAGATACTTTGTTTTCATAAGAATGAAAAATATTTTCTAATAAATTTCTAATCAATGTTCTATGTATATTAACAAGAAACTTTCGAACTCAATTAATAAAACCAAGGCCAAATTACTTCCCACTTTCTTATATTGGGCATGACAAATCCTGTATGTAACTTCACAAAATGAAGCTACTTACTCCTACAAAGTCTACATGATTTGTTAATTTTAGTAATCAATGTTATAATAAAAATTGATAAGTCACCTTGAACATTCTCAACATTCATTTTAGACAGATGGCTATTGTGATCATTGTAGCCTGGGAAAAAACAAATCTGTCTATATTCATGGGACAGAGAATCAAGGCTGTAATTTGGAAGTGGAACCCTGAGTAAGGAAGCTTTATGGAAATGTATATAAATATATTATCCATGGTCCCTGGAGGGATTATTTTTCTATGAAATGTATGATTCACTGCTTCACAGATTTGTGCAGTAAATTTGTGGCTACTGTGTTCCAGACACAATCCTGGAGACTAAGAATCTTGAAGTGAGCAGAGCCAAGATCTGTTAGCATGGGTTTGTACTCACTGTAACTCAGACCAGGCAGGGAAAGCAAGTGAAGGAAGAGCAATTACATAAAAGGAAAAGCTCATTGTTTTTTATCTTTTCCCCCTTTTCTAGCAGAGAGGCCAAGTGTTACTCTGTAGCCCCACCAGGCCTAAAATACTCTATGTATCTGTATCATTTCCTTTTGCTAACAAGCTCTGTTCCCTCTAATCCCTTACTCTATACCTACCCTCTGTGGTTCTATATATTGTAGCTTAGCTATCATTTATTTTACAGCTAATATCCACATATAAGCAAATACAGACCATATTTATCTTTCTGGGTCTAGGTTATCTCAGTCAGGATGATTTTTTTTGCTAGTTCTATCCAATTGCCTGCAAATTTCATGATGTCATTTTTAACAGCAGAGTAATACTCCCTTGTGTATTTTTCTTTATCCATTCTTCTGCTGAGGGACATCTAGGTTGTTTCCAGTTTCTGGCTACTTTAAAAATGATAGCAACGAACCTGTTTGAGCAAGCGTCCATGTGCAGTAGGATGAAGCATCTTTTAAATATATGCCTGAGAGTGGTATAGCCAGAGCTTGAGTAAGATCAGTCCCTGTCTTACTGATGAACACAACGCCGATTTCCATAGTGGCTGCTTAAGTTTGCACTCCCAACAGCAATGGATAAGTGTTCCTCTTAATTCATATATTCACAAGCATGAGATGTCACTTGTTATGTTGATCTTGGACATTCTTACAGGTGTAAGATAGAGTCTCACAGTAGTTTTGATTTGCATTTCCCTGATAGCTAATGATGCTAAATATTTCTTTAAGTGTTTCTCAGCTATGTGAATTTCCTTTTTAGAATTCTCTGTTTAGATCTGCACTCCATTTGTAACTGGGATATTTGCTTTCTTGATATCTAGTATTTTGAATATAACCCTCTATCAGATGTGTAGTTGATAAAAAATCTCTTTTCATGTCTGCTATTTTGAATAACGGTGTCCTTTGCCATGCAGAACCTTTTCACTTTCATGAGGTCCCATTGATTAAATGTTGATCTTAGAAAGTGTGCTAACAGTGTTCTGTTTTGGAAAATCTTTTCCTGTGCAAATGAGTTAAAGGTGATTTCGCAATTTCTCTTCTCTCAGGTTCAGTGTCAGCTTTTATGTTGATATCTTTGATCCATTTGGAGTTTAGTTTTGTGTGTGATGATAAGTATGGATCTATTTGAATTCTTCCACATGCAGTCTTCCAGTTTGACAAGCCTGTCTAGATCTGTACCCCATTTTAAATTAGGATAGTATTTTTCTTGATGTCTAGTTTCTTGAGCGCTTTATATATTTTGGATATTAACCCCACCAGATGTGTAGTTAGATTAACAATTGAGCTGTCACTTATTCCTACTGGCAGAGGAAAAGTCAATTTTTTTTCTAATGATTGACAATGGATGTATCAGCCACTCCAGGACAGGCCTCCTGTTCAGGAGCAATTGAGCAATATATGTTGGACTCCACAGATTCTTTTATGTGCTTTCATTTAGTCACAGTTTGGTGTTTTGTTTTATTTTGTTTTTTTGACTTTGGGTTTGGAGGGGTTTTTTTGTATTGGATTTTTTTTTAAAAGAACTTAAAGTTGAGTGAGTAAGGAGGGAGAGAGGATCAAAATATAGGTAGGGAGAACATCTGGAAGGATTGGGGAGGGGAAGAATATGATCAAAATATATTTAAATTTAAAAGCTTCTCTAAATAAGAAAAAATAAAGTGTGTATGAATAAATAAATGAAATGCAGAACCTGTCATGTAAAATTTAACTGGATTTTGGAAAAAATTGGAGCCATATTAGGTCATATTTTATCTTATACTTCAGGTTTTATTTTGTGTTATAGGTGCACATTTCCTGTCATGTTAACTTACTTTTATATTGTTTTGGGAGCATCTAGAAGGGCCATAAACATTGCTTACTTGTGCTTTCATTTTTGCATCCTTAGAAATCTTCGAATGTGAGTATTCTCCTGTCTATTGATAAATTCTTAATCATTTTACATAATGTTGAAAATCTCAAGTTCAAGGATGGGCTTTTGCTTCTTTAGAACCATTTGTCTCTGTTCTCTCATGGCAACCAACATCTGCTGAAACTGTTCTCTCAGTGGTCCTTAGGTTGGAGCTATTTAGGATTAGAATAGATGTTTCCCCTGGGATGTGCTTCCCCGTGGATTGTGCCTTGTTGTCTACTGCAGTGAGTGGAGCTGAGTCCCTGATAACAGATAGATGCTAAGACCTTCAGCACAATGATTTATCTCTGTAGTTCAGCTTTCAACCTGAGAGGCTAATATTTGTCTACAGGTTCAATACTCAATCACTCTGAGTTGAATCAGATTAACCCTCCTGAATACTTTGTCATTTGAAGTACAATCTGACAGAGCTCATAGGCAAAGATAGGAAATGAGAATTCTCAGAATAGTTGCTAAATCAACAGGGAATTATTTTCACAAACAAATCTATTATTAACATCTATTTAGATGTTAAAAAGAGTAGTAGATATTGCATAGTATGCTTTTGCACCTAGGCATTTAAGCGATTGTACTTGTCTTTAGAAGTCAAACCAGAGGCCACCCACATGCAGCAAGTGAACAGACATCAAATGAGCAGCAACTGGGAGGGGGGAGATTATAATTTGGCCAAGTGTCTTATGCAGTGATTCTCAACCTATGGGTCATGACCCCTCTGTTGTAGAATGACACTTTTTACAGGAGCCACATATACAATATCCTGCATATCATATATTTGCATTATGGTTCATAATAGTAGCAAAATTACAGTTACGAAGTAATTTTATGGTTGGGGGTCACCACAACATGAAGAGCTGTATTAAAGGGTTGCAACATTAGCAAAGTTGTGAACCCAGATCTGATTTTAAAAACTATCAAATTTAAATCATGATTTCCTAAAATTCTGACTTTCAGAATTTTGTAAGAACAGTTCACTATTTTATTTTAAAGACTAGAAGAGGTCTTTTAAACTTTTAAACTTCTGTGACTAACACTGGAATGGAACATAGCAGTTAAGCACTATTTCATTGAACCCCAATCCCATATATTTAAAACTTTTTATTCACTGGGTGTGGTGGAGCACATCTTTAATCCCAATACTCTGGAGGCAGAAGCAGGCAGATCTCCATGAGTTTGAAGCCAGCCTGGTCTAGAGAGCAAGTTCCAGGAAACCCAAGTCTGTTACTCAAACCCTGTCTCAAAACATAAATAAAACACACAAGATAAATAAACAATGAAACTCTTTATTCATCCTCTTAATTATTCTATAAATTATATAGAAGTAACACAAGATACGTGTTCAAGAAGATAACGAGTTTGGAATGAAGGTAATCTCTCTTAAAAAGCTCAAAATTGATTATCACTGTTAACGTCAGCCCCCTTGCTGTTTACGTACATTTAGCACAGAAATTTGAAAACTGAAGAGCTAAGGTTTATAAGATAGTCAAGCTGTTAGGCTGTTAGAGAAGGTAACAGTTTTATGTTCCCCATGGTCCTCAGTTTATATATGGCAAAATAACTTCAGAAATGTCAAGCAACTTGGCAAAATTAAACAGGAGGATCAACACAGGACCCAGAAAACAACATTATTATTTCTACTAAAATGAAGTAACCAAGTGGGACAGATAACTGAATATTCCCCAGCAGCACCAATTCTTAGAGCTTCCCCTTGATGGATGCTGCTTAGAAATGACTAGGTCTGATGCTTCCAATATAGGAAGCAAGCATTAACTTCAGATTCTGCTGAGATTGAGATGGAGATTCCTCTGAAGTTGAGGTTTTAGATATAGTCCATATGCTGCTATTCTGGGACTGCTCCAAAGGACTGAGATCTTTCCTCAAATGCATAAATATCTGGGGAGTTTTAAATGTGGATATAGAAGACATTCAAATAAATGCTTAGTTTAAAAACCTATTAAAATATGGAAAAATGAATCATCATAAATTATTTGTATAACTAATTGTACTTCTAAAGTGTTCTGAAAGCTGGGTGGTATTTTACCAAGAAGTTGTAAATTATGAAATGAGTTCCAAGTTTAAGTACATCAATAAAGTTGTGATAAAACTGTTTTGCTGTTCAGGAATCACATGGGCCAAGTAATGACAGCATACTGTCTCATCAAATCCAACATTTTGCATATTTCATTGAAACCTGTGTTTGGCAGTTATTAAAAAACTAGTTACACATGTTTAATGTATTTATTAATAAACTCTAAGCCGATTTCAAAACAAATTACAAACCTTAAAAAAATCTGAGATGAACTGTTGAGGTGGATGATTAGGAAGGAAGAAGTTTTGTGTTCAGCATCATGAGCAGAATGATGTATAAGATTTGGAGTTAATTGTTTGTAAGAAATATAGTAAGTGTGTCTTTCATACCATTCAATTCAACCCTAGAGTTACTCAGGCAAAAATAAGACTCCATTGTAAGTTATGACAGTATCAAAGCTTCTGAGTCCCACTTTCTTCAGGTCACACATTTCTTCAGGATTGTTCTGTGCCCTTGGCTTGCCGGCATTGCAGATGAGGACACTCTGCTCTCCAAGTCAGTGCTTCTACTGAAATCCTAGGCCACTAGGAAGCACCACCTGAGAGGGACAATGATACCTAACCTATTAGATTAATTAGAGGCTCACTGAGAATAGAAAATAATCACCCCTAAAAAAAATAGGAGAAGGCAAGGACATGAGAAAATGATTAGAATTAAGGAAAATTCCAGAAAGGATATGGCTAAGCCATCAAAAATCTAGGTATCAAATTCATTCTTGAGAATTGTACTGTTAATTTTCATAATGAAGTTAAATCCCAGGACAAGAACAGAACTATCTACAGAAAGAGTGAGTGTGTGAAACAAGAGGTTCAAGCTCAACCAGTTTATATAAAAGCCCCAGTCCTGGATTCATCTGGCTCCATGTCTTTAGCTCCTCGTGAATTATCATGCATCATCTGAAACAGCAGCTCTCACTCAGGGTGATGCCATTCCCCCATTGGACATTTGCTACTGTCTCAAGCTACTTTGGGGTTTCATAATTGGGAATCACTAGTCTCATTTACACACAAAGGGAATAAAGGCATCTAGAATGCAGAGTCCCCGTCAATGGAATAATCTGATCTGAAATGCCAAGAGCAGCCTTTTAGAGAACCGGGCTTTAATGTTACCCTACATGTGTAAGGAATAAGAGTGAGAAGACAGCCATGTTCTCTAGTCTCACCGAATATAGGTGCATCAGGGAAAGAAGGAAGAAAGAAAGTCAGTATAGGTGCACAATGGAATATTCTTCTCTGAAAATAATAGAACCCTACCATTTGTATCCACGTTGGTGGCCTGGGGAATGCTATGCTAAGTGGTTCATGTGTATTGTAACAAAACTGATCTCATAGAAACTAATATGGAACGAGGGTTACCAAGAAGGGATAGAGGGTGTAAGGTAGAGGAATGAAGGCAAATAGTTAACCAATAGGTGCTGTGCTGCAGAGAGACAAAAACCAGAAGTTTTGCATGGGTGAGTGTAGACAGTAATAATACGCTATACACTTTAAAAAGCTGGAGGGAGGGCCCCATCACAGGAAGCAGTGGGAAGAAGGCCTCCCAAGGGGGGGGGGGACAGTGTGATTTTAAGGCACCAAGAACTTAGGAGAAAAGGGATTCGACTAAGATAAGCAAGCTTTTCTTGAATGCCTGATCTCTTGCCAAGACAATAAATATAAATATAAGCAACAATTCTGTGTGGTCGACATGGACCTACATGCGCTACACTCATAACCTTTACTTTTATTGCACATTCAGCTTTCTTGAGCTTGTGACTTCAAATTATAGTTTGGGAACACTATATTTTATTTTTTTTTTATTTAAGTCAATGGATGTTTTACTAGTTCATTATATTAGTTCTGTATCTTTGTACTAGTGGTGAACAAAAGGATTTTGAAACTACAAGGCTGGAACTGAACAATTTGTAATGATATACTCATTTTTTTTCCTTTTAATTCTACAGTCATTTTATTGATTCTAATCCTCTTCTGTAGTTGGTGTTTTTAATTAAATATACTCAAGGTCAAGTTCTTCTGCGGTCATTTAAAGCCAGAGTGACTTGATACTTCCCTACATGGAAAATTCAAAACCTTTTTAGTCTGGTTTAGTTAACAAGGACAGCAAAAACTGCTAACTTTCAATATTGCTTTGTAGTCAATAGTGAGCTTTTCATGATTTCCTCACGTAATGAATTTATGTAACATTATAGGGGTGTTAACTAGTTACTAATGGAAGTTAGTTGCATGAGAGGAAAGGATAGGAAGCTTACAGTTCAATTTGTTAAGGATCACACATTTTATCTTTTGTGGCTACATAGTAAAAACCTGTTAATTATGGAAATTCTAATTATTAAGAAGCCTCAATCATAAAATTTTTTCGGACTAATATTTTTTGGTAAATCAATAAAAGGTTTATTTGTGATATCTTTAAATTCTAAGAGGATGGCTTGAGTTTTAAATACTGGGGATCTTATCATTTCTTTCGTGATTTCGGTGTTCTTTTGATATATTTAGGGGTAAATTTATTTCTCAAGATGTTTTCCAATCAGATCTTAGAAAATGCCCACTGAACCTACCACTCCCTACTGAAGTATTGGGTGCTAATAGCTTCTGGGAGAAAAGTAGTTACTATCTATAGCTGTGCGCAAAGTAATTTGCCCTTCAGGCTTCTATGCTTAGTTCCATACCCATGGTCACAAGTATCATCTTTCCTAAACTCAGCAGGATTTAAAGGAAAAGGTATATAGATACTTGAAAAGGTGTTATAGGGAGGAAAAATGTTAAAAGCGTAGGGGAGGATACTAGAGAGACTAGGGGTTTCCTGTAACCACAGTCCAGGTTTTTTATGCATGGAATTGTCAAAGGAAAAAATAAATAAATAAAATACAAGTTAAATGTGGAGAAAATAGAACATTAGGATGTTTTAGCAGAATCCTATATTCTCCTTCAGAACAGATACCCTGTACAATTATGTCTGATTTTAATATTATGTATATTATATGTTATATTTCTTATTCACTATACATGCAATTTTTATGTCCCAAGGGAGGGAAGATACCAATACGGTGGACATCACCAGAAGCAATTGCCTATCGCAAGTTCACATCAGCCAGCGATGTGTGGAGTTATGGGATTGTTCTCTGGGAAGTGATGTCTTATGGAGAAAGACCATATTGGGAGATGTCCAATCAGGATGTAAGTGTGCGCTTGTGGTTTATGAGTTATGAGTTGAGATTAAAACTTCAAGCTGTGCAAGGAAGTGGAGCATAATGAAGCCAGGTGGTGCCTACTTGATGACACCAAAGCTGAATACTTAAATGAAATATAAAAAAAAAATATTCTTGCATCTTGTAAGGGCATGAATTGAGCTGTTTTTAGAAATTTTTTCCCTCAAGCAGAGACTTAAGAATGGAACAAAAAGGAGCATTTCTGACAAGAATGTAATAAAATAATGTGTGTGTTCATGTGCATGTGCAGGCACATCATGGAATATGATGTTTCTACTAAACTTTATTAAGAATATGCCTGCCAACCTGGGCTACAGAGTGAGTTCCAGGAAAGGCGCAATGCTACACAGAGAAACCCTGTCTGAAAAAAACCAAATATATATATATATATATATATATATATATATATATATATATATATATGCCTGCCATCACTTCTTGACTCAATTTTTACAACTGCTCCAGTATTTAGCTTACTTAAATTTAGTATTCCAAAATGACAAAATTAATAATCTCTGCCATGTTGTTTCTAATAATACTCTAGGCTTGCACATGAATTTCATCACAAAAATTGAGTCAGGCTGGAGGAAACAATCTTAACTATAGTATGAGTCGTTGTTTTTTTTTTTTTTTTTTTAAGGAATTGTGCTTGGATTTATTACATATTGCCACTGCTTAGGAAAAATATACTATTAGCACATGGGATTAGCACATTTCTTCATGCTTACCAGAAATTTTAAGCATGAACCCAAATATATAAGAAAGCAAGATGAGATGATGCTACCCAATTTCAAGTCACTGCTTATGGGATTGCCTCTACTATATTTTGATATATAGATAATATGGAATTTCTCAAATGTGCTGAGTGTTTTTAAATACAATAAGTATAGGAAAATCACACTAAGTTTTCCATGTATTTTCTCCAAATTGTGGTTATATCAGAGCAACTAATGCATAGTACCTGGGCCAGCAAATTTAGCATGGCTTAGGAACTTGTTAGGAATAAAAATTCTCAGGATTTACCCCCTTGGGTGGATGATTCAGAAACTCAGTCATTGAGAGAAAAGTACTTTGTACATTAAGAACTCTTCCAGATGGTTCTGATTTACATTAAGCTTTTAAAATTACTGCTTTATGTATTTTAAAACAGTAATACACTACATATTGAAGTTTACAAAAGAGAACTTCTCTGGTTTACAAAATTCTAAACTGTGGTATGGCTAGAATCTGCATCCTGATTTATTTTGCATGAACCAATACATGACTTATATAATAATCTGCATAATAAAAATAATTTTTAATAGCAACAAATTTCCTATACTATGAACTTTATTTTTGCCTTGATTTGCAAAAGACCTTTACACACATTGCTTTCTCTTATTTAATTTTCCTTTATATAACATTGTCAGGCATGGATAATTTTTTTATGTCTACACCCAGCTATTGTCTTCTTGGGTAATTAAAAAAAAAAACTCTTATTGAACTTTAAAATATTCCTACCAGTGTGAATGAAAACATCCAATGAGTCTCTTGTCTTCTGTCCCCAAAAACTCTGCTTCTCACGTAGGTAATCAAAGCAGTGGATGAGGGCTATCGCCTCCCACCTCCCATGGACTGCCCAGCTGCCTTGTATCAGCTGATGCTGGACTGCTGGCAGAAAGACAGAAACAACAGACCCAAATTTGAGCAGATCGTCAGCATTCTGGACAAGCTCATCCGGAATCCAGGCAGCCTGAAGATCATCACCAGTGCAGCAGCAAGGTGACACATTAGATGTGCATGATGCACTCCCTATACAATGCATGTTCCCTCCTCCACTCCAACTGTGTTCTCAGAAACCATAGTTCTCAGAACTGGAGAGATACTGCTGGCTTGTCTTTCCTTAACTTGGGGAATAATTCTCTTGTGACTTTAGAATAATGACGGAAATATTACTAGGATTCTTACTTAGAAGTGTCTCTCCAAGCTTAAGTCTGGGAAATATGAAAGCTGAACACATAGCTTATTTTGCCTCCATCATTCAAGGAAAAGGAAGGTGGGCTATTTGCTTAAAGCTATCTTCCAATAGGTGAGCCCAGTCTGATGGTGCACACCTGTAAATCCAGCCTTGGAGATGTGGAGGAATCCAAGGTCACATAATGAGATCAAGCCAGCCTGAGTTACTGGAGACTCTTAACAAAACCAGCAACAACAAAAACACAAAACAAACCCATAGATCAGGCAGTGTGAGTGTGTGATTGGTTATATGTATGTGTGTGTGTAAATATGTAAATACATAAGAGGTTCAATTAATTATGAATTTTGACAAAATTTTTATATAAATACTTAATGTAATTTTAAGAGATAAAGGAATGTCCCTAATTTACATTGAAGAAAATATTAAAATTTAAAGTACAAGCATTAATTACAGCATTTTGAAAATGAGGCCAAAGGGGAAATGAGCACCCATATATATATACATATGTGTGTTCTTTTTTTTTCTTGAAAAATTCAAGTTCTGTCATGTGGTTTTATAGACATGTGTTGTAAATGGAGTAGCAGGATCAAACTAAGTAATGCTTAATCATTTTAGATATTTAACTTTCAGATCAGTTAGTTAACTTGAGACATCTTGAGATCTTTGTAAGCCAATATCCTAATGCTTATAAACTATTTTCTACAATCATCATGATGTGCATTAAGTCTCACAGCTTTTTTATCTTATAATGCAAGTGTGTTTCTTTTGATTACAACCTTCCAATCTTAACTCTAACTTAGAGAAAACTCTATTCTCTCTGTTTCTGTGTTGGACCAGGTTTAAATTCAGCTTGTAATTTCATACCATAGTTCTTTGTGATTCTGTGAATTATTTCACAAGATCTATTCACATTGTCATAAATATTAAATGTATCAATATATGATAAGAACATGTTCCAAGCACTCGGAAGGCAGAGCCAGGCGGATCTCTGTGAGTTCGAGGCCAGCCTGGCTACAAGTGAGTCCAGAAAGCGCAAACTACACAGAGAAACCTGTCTCGAAAAACAAAAAAAAAAAAAAAAAAAAAAAAAAAAAAAAAAAAAAAAAAAAGAACATGCATGAGTTCTCATGTTTTCTTAATCATTTATTGCTGGTGTTTTTGTTTTTTACCTCACTCCCATTGATGCAATAGGGAAGGTGTTTTTGCAAGATAATTAATTTATTCCTCTTGCTATCCATCTAGAATTGGGAGTACTGGGTAATATTTTAACTCTACTTTTAATTTTTGAGAAAATTCTATGTTATATGAATTTACATTTCTACCAACAATATTACATTTTATTCACATCTTCAATAACTCTTAACATCTATTGCATTTTAAATTATGCCCATCTTACCAGATGTGAGGTGATTTTTATAGTAGTTTTTATTTGCATGTCCCAATGATATGTGAATGGTTTGTGTATCAATTCTAACTTTTTCAGGTCCCTTTGCATAAGAAATCTGCATAAGTCTTTTTGTTTGTGCTTTATTAAGTCATCTGTGGGGTGTTTGTTGTTAACATGTCAGTTTCTTAAACACTGTGGATATTAACCTGCTATTAGCTGTATTATCTGTAAAGATTTCTCCATTCTTTAGCTTCCTTTCATATTTTTTAATGATTTCCTTGTCATGCAGAAGCTTTTAGTTTGTTATAATCATACTTATTTTCCTTTCACTTGTTGGTTTTGCTTTGGTGGCCATATCTAAAAGTCATTTCCAAGACCAATATAACGGTGTTTTTTAAATCTATATTTTTTGTAAGTATTTTATAGTTCAGATCTTATGGTCCAGTCTTTAATCCACTTTGAATTGTGTAGAATGAACATACACGATCAAGATTTATATGATTTTCAATAAAAAGGAAGGAAACCTAAATCATGCTTTTAATGTCATTACAAGAGAATGATGGTTTATTAGTTTCATATAACATTTAGCAGTTACTACAGTGGAATTTATTGATGTATCTTTAGATGAGATTTACCATAATTTATTCTATCAAAATTCATCTCTGTTCCAAACTTCACAAGGAGAGAGAGAATGCAGACTCTGTGGAAATCTACCTGACAGTTTGACAACTGGCTGGATTGTAGACCCTTCCTAGCCAGGGCATATGGTCCTCATTTTACACCTTGAAGCCATTTCTTTTGATCTTTGCTCAGTAGTAACTGTACCAGGGAAAAACAACTCTTTAGCTCTCTTCATCTCATAAGAAGGCATTGAAGCCTTCCACTGGATGATATTATCCATATAAAGATAAATTATGCTATATGATTTAGAGATATTTAACCTCAATTTCAAGGATGAAAATAGTCTTACATCAGATTACAGAATGCTGGGATACACACAAGTATCCAAAGTTTAAGAGACTTTCTAAATTGATTTTTCTATTATGTGACTTTTTGCTGCTATAGCATTAACTACCTAAATAATTTTCAAATTTTTAGTCACAAAACATTAAATTCTAGGGAAAAGATAGATATTTTTCCTACAAAGTACCATTGGTTTTAGTTCGCTTAATATAGAACAGGGGACTCTATGTTTATTTATTGTTATAAAGGCAATTACCTTGGGAGACCAGTCAATACAAAGTCATTATCAACCATATTCATCACCACTCAAGGATCTTAATATATGTTTTCCTTTAGAAATAAAAATGAATTTCTACTGTTTTAGAGTGATTGTTACTTTTTTCAAAATTGATTGAACTCATTTTCTCCTTTAATTTTCAAGAGAATGATTATGTACTTGGGAGATTTTTGGCCACAAAATGAAATTTACGGCCTCTTGCTCTTACCCACTTGTCGTTTCTAGTAATTTTTCAAGGAAGTGTCCCTCTGACCATCATGAGCAAATTCTTCTCCTTTTTGCATACCTTGTCCTCTGTCTTCTCTGCATAGATCTGAAGTTTTTATTTCTATGTCGGCTTTGCCATAGAAATTTATCTTATGACATTATTTCTCACATTTCATGATGACAGGCATCACCAGGGGAATTTACAAAGTGTATCTGACTCTGAATCTTTAAGAAAGAACTCTAGAATCCAGTTATTTGATAAAATTCTGGTGACTGTTTTTCCTCAACAGATGAATTTAAGATGCTGTGTTCAGTACCACATATATGGGCAGATATCTTGGATCACTACATCCCTGTTTTTCTAACATTCCTCAAACCAAAACTTCCCAAGTATAGGTTTCATGATATCTCCAATTTTTGTTCTGAAACTTTCATCTTTCTCTGTCCTACATTTAACCAGATTTCTTATACTGTTTTTCTAGGGGAGTTGAGGTAAATACACCAATACCTATTCATTTACCCAATGGGGTATAGGAATAACTTTTAACATGCCATCTTGCAACATCTGTTCCTGTCAACCAGACTACTGCATTGACTGCCTAATTAAGCTCCTCTTCTGTTTTCCCTGTACCAAACAGCTATCCATATAGCACTCAGATAGTTTTATCCAAAAAATATAACTTCAACCAGTTGTTTATAGCTAATTTGATATTCTCTTTATAACACAGAAGAATTGATTTACTCCTTTGAAGGTTCAAAAAGTCTTGCTTTCTCCTAAACATAATAAAGGCAATATATAGCAAGCCAACAGCAAACATCAAATTAAATGGAGAGAAACTCAAAGCAATTCCATAACTCTTATTTATGTTTAGCCACGTGGCTTGGTACCTTTTCTCAATTCTGCCTTCACATCTTACTTCCTCTGTGTCTGGCTGGAGACACCTGACTCAGCCTCCCTGTTCCCAGAATTCTCCTCTCTCTTTGTCCCACCTATACTTCCTGCCTGGCTACTGGCCAATCAGAACTTTATTTATTAGCCAATCAGAGCAACACTTTCACAGCATACAGAGCGATATCTACAGCAACCTACTTTCTATGTAATAGAAACTATGTAGTCCCTGGAAATGAGGAAGCCAGATGGTCCTGAACATATTGATAATTATGCTACAAAAGATGTACAATATGCAGCTTACAGTACAGATTATAGGATGAAGTAAATAGGTAGCAATGTGGAAAATAAACCCTCTGAAGAGCTTGAATTTGAGCTTTTATCTGCATGGTGGTTGACTTAGCTGTTTGAAGAGTCAATAGGCCCCTCTTCCTACATACAACACACAGTATTCTAGGCATAGGATAAGTGAACTGAAGATATCTTAAGATGAGAAGCGATTTAGAGGTACTTGGGTATGAGTGGGAGATGAGTTATATTACTGAAGAGCAGTGGAGAAAGGATGGTTTTGTCATAGCCTCAAGGTGCAAACAGAAGCCAGAGCACTTATGGTATGAGACCATAGTGAAGACCTTGGGATTAGTTTTCAAATGCATAAGGAATCCATTAGAACATCTGAAGCAGAGAAGTTACATGATGTGATTTGCATAGCTGCCTTCTGGAGGCAAGGTGAACCTGTGAGGAGGAGGGGGTGTTTTAACCTTACAATTGAGCATTTCCACTTGAGCAGCACACTGGCCTCAATGGTACTTCCAGGTCCTTCAGCACACTGAGCATTTCAGGAAGCAGAAGCACCCACATTCACCCATCCCAGATTTTCCTCTGCATCTCTTTGTACTTAAGGAGTCACCTAATGCATCAGGTATTTGTTGCCAGAGTTTTCTGATGATATAATTAAAACCCAATGCCATTATTCTTTTACAGAATGAAATAGGACAGTGAGCATTGTCTTCCTTTTGGATTTTCTGTGTGAATTCTTTAAAACTATAACTCTCTTTAAACAGATTCACAACAGAATCTTTCTATTATGTGTCTTTATGAACATCACTTCCTCAGAGTCCATGACTAGAGTAGACTGTAAAGTAGATGGTCGGATGCTCCCATAACCAAGCCTACATTAGACATTACAAGGCACAGTGAGAAGGGATGTTGTATTAAATTTTATATTATACTCCCCTTTTAAGCAATTGGTTTATTTCCTTAAAAGTAGAGTAAATGGGAAAAGACATATATGAGCTTAGTGTGCTGACAGCACAGCAGTATGAGACTACACAATCTCAGTTAAAAAGCATCCTTCATGTAACATTATTATAAGCCTCATGATCATTATCTAGGTAGAAGACGCAACTGCCCCTCCCAGCTTACATTTGAGTATGGGGGGAAAAGGATACTCAAAAATTATATAATGCCTCACAGAATATGAAAGAAAATCACAAATCATTCAGGAGCCATTAAGGGATGTGAGTTTAATTTTAATTTTATAATTCCCTGGAAATTGGACCTAATAAATTACTTTTGTACTTTATACTAAATTTCTGTAAACAACTGGAAGTATTAACCTTTACAGGCTGGGAAACTCAGAAGACAAAGGAAAACTGCAAAAGAAACATAATAGATGTGTCTAAATTGCATGGCATAAACAGTTGCATCTTCTACCTATAGAATTATCATGAGGCTATAAGACAGGATTTAAAAAGAGATTATAAGGATTATGAGTAGGATCCTAAGATATTATTTTTGTATAACAATAAAGATTGAATATCATCTAGAGGAAGGTGAACTTTCATGCATGTGCAAAAGGGAGACAATAGTTTGGTGGCAGCCCTACCTCAGAGAAGTGGACAAAGAAAAAGTAAGGAAGGAGGAAACAATTGGAATGTCTGAAAAGGCTGAAGCTAGGATACAGTAGAGGAAGCAGTTCTACCAATGCAAATACTATAGGACGTGGTAGCAAATGAGATGTACGGAGTGGCGGAACTTATTAGCACATACTTGTGGGTCTTACATCTGAAGGGGTCTGACTCCTGTACACTCCCGGACAGAGAAAGAGAGAAAAGAAGTAGACAGATGGGTGAGGCAAAAACACATGAAACATTCTCTACACTATAAAACTGAGTGCCACAGGAAGCTGAAAGTTCATGACAGTGTGGAGGGGAAGGTGAAAGCTAAGTTGTGTTTGGAGTATTCTTTATATGAACATGAAATCACAGACATGGTTGTATGTTTAAGAAGTGAAATCTCAAATTGGTGATATTCATCACCAATATATCCTTTTTTCATTCTTCTCAGCATTATTTAATTTCTAAAAAAGTACTTGTGCCATGGATTACCATGTGACTTTATGGAGGGGATATGTGGTTCTAATATATTGTCAGTGAGCTACCCTAATTCCAATTTGCAAGTTCCATATTGCTATAGGATTCAAAGATCATGGTGAAGCCTCTAAACAGCTCAGTTAAAACTTGCAAGTAGCCAAGTTAAATTCTATGAGTGCCAAGACACTCACTGAAATGGTCAAAAGCCTCTGTTGAATATAACCTACTTTTGGTGGTACCTGGGAAGATTCCAGGCTGCTTGTGCGGGCACTGTGCAGTCGCTCAATACCAGGAGATTTTTAACCCTACAAAGAAAAGAGAGATAAGCATCCTATGGCTATCCAAGGTCATAACACAGTTCAGTCGCTTCCACCTAGAGAGAAAACTTCCTGTAGAGCTTTGGGTAATAGTATCTCCTATAACTCAGAGAAATGTTAAGTGTTAATATAAAGAGTTAATAAACAGTGGGCAAAACATTGTGGTAAGTGGAACGGTGAGAATCATAAAAAAAGAGGGGGCAGAATGACTTGGACTTCAGCAGTAGAAGATTGCTGGATTCTTTTCTGGGAACTATTTTGATTCTTTTGGAGCAGTGGTTCTCAACCAGTGGGCCATGACCCCTTTGGAATCATATGTTGGAAATCCTGCTTATTAGATATTTCCATTATGATTCATGACAGCACTACAATGATAGTTAGGCAGTAGTAATGAAAAAGGATCACATCATTTGAAGGTTGAGAACTCCGGTCATTTTAGAGTGACAGATCTGAAATTATGGGAGGTCTGTTAATACCTAGATGATGAAGAGGAGAGAAAATGTAAAATGGTGCCATTGAGAAATTTAGAAGAAAATCTAGAAGAAAGTAGCTACTTCAAACTGTAACTATGCTACTACTATGAGTTGTAATATAAGTATCTAAAATGCAGAATATCTGATGTGTGGCTTTTATGAAAGAATCACTTGACAATAGAAGGATTGCTACCCACAGGTTGAGAGCTTCTGCAGGCATGGCTTATTTGCTGAGTCATCTTATTAGTGCTCAAAGCTAATTTCTATTAGTATTATAATTGATTCAAAGAATCAAAATCCTTGACATAGGAATTTTAAAAAGGCATTAAAATGATTAGGCTGAAGTTGTGAAATGAAATTAACCAATGGCATAAAGACTTAAATATTCTAATTAATATATGTATAATGAGGTCCTGAAGAGCAAGTCATATAGAGTTAATTGAAATCATTGTAAAGATTGCCTTTCATTGCATTGCTCACTATGGAAGGCTCATGTTAATGAATTTACAGCACCAAGAAGAGCAAAAGCAAGCAATGCTCATCATTTATCTGTTAATGGCCATAAAAAAATGCTATTTTAAAACACTTCTTACTTCTGAGTACATAAAACAATATTTTTCAGAGAGCTGATGTTTTGACAAATACTTTGTACTTCAAGGATAAAACCTACAACAAAAAAAACAATTCCACTTTATTCTTCAAAATGACTTTGACCTCAAATTCTGAACTGACAGGGTGATTTTGCTCTCTGAGAAATGTTATGAAGAACATTTTACAGGGAAACAAATATGCTAGATACCTAGGCAATTTCATCTTCATATTAAGAATCTTAAAATCAAAGTAACTAATTTTACTATAGGGAGTGCTTAAAGTGGACATGAAGCTAAAACTGCCCATTTCTCTTAAAAGATAAAGATAATAAAAGTAATACAATAGCCTTATTAAGGTTTCATTTGCATAGTATTTTTTCATTTTGAATGCATAATATCTATTCAAGGCTATTTTTCATTACCAGTGGAAAGTTTACATATTTAATAGTATCTCAAATTTTAATTTTAGAGATAAAGAGATGAAGTCTTGATCCAAATTAAAATAATTTGAAAATCTAACATTCCTTCTCAAATATAGTGAACAGTTATCAAATTGAAACTTAAAAGCAAATTACAAAAAGAACTGAAAATGACAAGGGAAAATGTCATTAATATTTTGGTTTTAAGAAATAACAGCATTCCTGAGACTATTCTCAATAAAAAAATAAAATTTAAATAATTTATACCATGCATCTCTAATATTAGTGATCTTTCTTAGATGTCATGGTATCTGCTCCTTGGTTTAAGAAATATATAACATTCATAATCTTGGCGCATGGAATAGAGAAATTTGTAAAGAAAAAGTCTGAAAAGAATAACCCCTCAATCCTAATGAATCTGAGACATTATTGAAACAAGCTGATTATCAGGAAATTTTCTTGGACTTGGCATTTGGTAGCTGACATTTGTTCCCCTCTACCTGGTGTTAATTGGTATGTAAATTCCTGGCAGCTAAAATAGGAGTTGATGGGAAGAAAAATATGTGTACCTCTTTAATGCAAGGGTATGAAAGCCCATAAAAGAATAATTCACAAACCCAAATACAAGGAGGGAGCAAGCAGGGGAGGAGAGTTATTTTTTGCTTCCCCTGAGCAAACATGTAATTTCCATGATTTCTTTTTAATGACTGCGGTCTGTGGCCAGTAGGCACTGATTTATGAAAAGCTGTAAAAGATCAGGTGGAACTCTGTAGGACATCGTTTACAGCTGCATGGATTGAAACCTATCTAATTTGTCTAGTAAAAGTGTGAGCTCACGGTGCACATCGCCCTGCCTATAAATTTCCCCTTCAGACCCAAAGTCTGGGGCTGGGTCTGAAAAAAACCTGCTGCCTGCAGCTGCTCAGAAAGCTGGATTCCCTTGGTGTGCATGAAGAGACATCACAGGCTCTTCACAGTGAGAGACAAATTCCTATCCATTGATAAACTCTCCAGATGTCCTCTCTGAGGAGGAAAGGAACCAATTTTTATTTGAAATCCCTAGAGAAATCCTGGAAGTGGAAAAATGATACTTTGCAGGACTGGTTATTCTGAGGTCACTGGCATTAAAATTAGGTTCCTTTTTTTTTTTTTTTTTTTTTTTTTTTTGTCTTGGTTGCACTTTGATCCGAGTCATAAACAGAAAAACTCAGCTGGGGTCACTCTAATCCCTAATCCACACGTCCTGTTCTATTTCAATTTGTTTATACTAATTTTCTCCAACTTCTTGTTGAGTCTGTCCAAAGTGTTGAGTTTAAAAATACAAACCATCCTGAGCTGATCCTGAGCTGAGAAGAAAATGTTTCCCATTTTGCTATTAGGCACACTTCATAAATATCCTGAATAAATGGCCTGGGGTTTGATTCTTTGTACCCACAAACCCATAAATAAAAAAGTATTACTATTCATGCAACTAAGGGACGACGTGGGTTCTATACAACAGCTACTGGAGACGTGGAAACTGGTCTGTGTGTGTTCACATCCTAGGCACTTTTATATTTCTCACATCCATGGTACTTTTGTATCTCATTGTCTTGTATTTCAGCCTCATTTGACTTTTCTTTCAAAACTTTCACATACTTGATTTAATGTTTCTGTGTACTTTATATATAGGAAAGATGATTTGCCCAGAAAAGTTCATTGTTCAGCTTTATGGTCTGTAGCTGACAAGAGCAGAGGCAGACTGAAATGTAACATTGCCCTCTGTTCCTTAACTCAGTTTTAAATTTGAAAGTTTCAATCAAATTATTTTAGTGTATCCATATGATAGGACATCAGTGTATAGGTTTCTCAGATGCTGACTCATGGTATCTAGCTCTGGGGTAGGCTGTGAAGTTCTCCTTACTTAAAAGCTCAAGTTCTGCGCCGGTAAGATGGCTCACGGGTAAAGGGGCTTGCTGCCAGGACTGAGGACCTAACTGAGTTTAATCACCATCACCCACATGATGGTGGACAAAGACAACCTATCCTACGGCATTGCCCTCTGACATCCACATGTGCACTGTGGCACAAGCATCTACAACACTCTGTTCTCACACACACACACACACACACACACACACACACACGGGGGGGGGGTAATAAATAAAATAAAATTTAAATCTCCTCAACTTCATACATTACATATCTTTTGTATGTTAAGGAATGATGGGGACCATCAACATTCGTAGATGAAACTTCCCAGTGAAAAGCACATTTGAGATGCAGAGATGGCACATTTATGAATTCTCCTCCGAGCCATTTTCTTATTTACAACAGGAACATTTCCCCATGTGATAACCAGTGATTGCTTTCATACATGAGACAGCATACAGCTCCAGAACATCTGAATGCTTATAGTTACTTAATAAGATATGACTATAATTAACCCCAGCTCAATTTACTTCAGAAATAAAGGAGGAAAGCATAATAATTATTGTTCACATATCTTGGACTCCTCTGGATCCCCAAGTTGAGTTCCCATATTTATAAATGTTGAATTTTAACATTTCACATTATATATGTAGTGTAGACACATGTTTTTAAGAGGATAAAAATAAAAGCATTTTAAAACTGATGATAATGGGTATTTCATGCCACAGATTGAATCTAGGAAGCTAAGAATATGCTCTAAACTGAACTACACATTTGGTCTTAGGTATTTTAAAAATACACTAAAATGCCTTAAGAGAGGAATAAAGATTAAATCCAATGTCAACTTCACAGAGGTAAAACATTGTGAACAATAATTCTGATGAGGTAAAAAAACAAGACTCATATTCACAATTATAAAAATTACACTACTGTAGATAAAGTTTTAATGTAAACAATATATTCTGTTTAATATTGAGAACAATAATGAAATTAGGCAGAACAAGCACATCCATTTACAAGAGTTGCCTGTGACCTCATAATGAGCTTGTAAAAGTTATTGACTACTCTAATGAGGCCTCTAATAATAGCCACTTTACAGGGCCATTGCACTATCATATACATAATATTACACATGACTAAACATATGGCCCCTCGTGCAGCAATTAACAATATCACGCCAATCCATGCATTGTATAAAACTTGGAATTTACTGAAACTTTTTCTTCTTGAAGTTTTAAATATGTAAACTAGATTCAATGAGTATGCAACCTATGTTAGAATAATAGCAAATCTCTGCAATTTTGATGGAGCATTACTCTAAATATAACCTATACATTTACCTGCCAGCTATGGGACACCTATGTTGCTTCTATTACATAAATCCCATTTTACAGATGAGGAAAACAGAAAACTCTTCAGGCCACACAGATAGTATGTGTTATACACTGGATTCCTCCCTGACCCTTCACACCAAGTATAGATCACAGGCCACATCCTATGATCACAAATACAGTAAGAAAGAAAAAAGAAAAAAGGAAAAACAATTTAAACAACTTTCGACCAAATGGTGTCGCATAGCAGTGGAGAGTATCAGTTCCAGTACAAGTTGTGTCTAACTCCCTGTTCTGTCTCCCTTACCAAGACTGTGACTTAATTTCTGTTAGTGTTGGCTTCTGCATCGATTACAAAGCCTACACCATCTGTGCCTAACTGATGCTGCAAAGGTTAACCCTGATGTCTGTGTAGTGGGCTTAGCATAGGGCCTGGAAGAATGCAAGTGCTATAAATTTAAAATTGAATCCACAAACAAGGCCCTTGTATCGACTTTGTTTTCCTCCTGAAAAAAAAAAAAAAAAAGAATAGAGGTGTCAATAATTTCTCCCAGTCTTATGAGTTAAAGGACAGTTAAAGAAAGACGTCACTAAGAGCTAAGAGGGATGAAAAACCAATCAAACAAAAGCAGTCCCACCCTAAGAGAGTTTGCTCATAGCTTGCTTGTTTTCACTCTTCGGGAATAGAAACACAGTGTCCACCATTCCCTAAATTTCAGTTTTGGACCTTTGCATCAACAAATCTGGCTTACCTTCCTGGATGTGGGAATAGGACCATAACTCTGTAAACCAATCCTAAATGTGTTCTAATGAAGGCTGATAAATGCTGTCAATATAAGTCACAATCTACCTCTGTCTCCGCATATATACATAAATACACACGTACACATACGTGTGTGTGTGTGTGTGTGTGTGTGTGTGTGTGTGTGTGTGTATGGATGTGCAATATCCATTTGGTGTTGTTTAATAAGGAATTATTTCATGTATTATAATTCACCTGCCATTTTCCAAACTTTTTGTAATTTTTACTTTTAAATGGCATTGGCAGTATTATCAAAATCTGTGATGACTTCATGTCTTGCTGTAAATGTACCTTATATTTCAAATTCTTCTTTACCCACCAAAGCTATACACTCTCTACCAACAATCATTCATTTATGAAGGATTGCATATTGAAACAGAGTCCATTAAAAGGCAGATAGCAAAGTATTTACTGCGTCGTTCCTGCTGCAACTATATCTAAATTATACCATTTTATTAATGAAATAAAATGTTCAAAGACAAAAAGATATGTGTGGTGTGTTTATACGTTTTGCTGGCAACTTTGTGATGGTTTAAAAAGCTGTGAAGGGCAGAGAAGGGAGCACTTCGATGAGATGATGATTACCATCTCCTTCCAAGGAGCCAGCTTGAACAGATGAAGACTTCATGGCAGATCAATTCCTCAAATAAACAGGAACACCGCATGCAGTCTGGAAGTTCCTGCTGCTGCTGGTGTCAGATTTTGACACTTGGCCTCTCCAATCATTCTGATTTCCCTGTTTTGGGATGTTTTCTTTTCTTGTAGGCCATCAAACCTTCTTCTGGACCAAAGCAATGTTGACATCACTACCTTCCACACAACAGGTGATTGGCTTAATGGTGTCCGGACAGCACATTGCAAGGAGATCTTCACAGGGGTGGAGTATAGCTCCTGCGACACCATCGCCAAGATCTCCACAGAGTAAGTGGCATACTGGGGAGAAAACCGAGGGTGGTGAATCTCCTCCAGATCATATATATCTTTATTAATGGATTATAAATACCTGATTGTGTCTGTTTAAGACTGATGGGTTATAATGTCCGCCGTCATAGCAGAGCAGGACCCTGGAGTCCTTTGTACCACACCTACATTGACATATGTTGCGGTATCTCCCTTTTCTTGAAAAATTTTCAGCATAGAGTCTTCCTAGATAGCAGGAAGTACTGGTAGATAAATTACCCCAACCTCCTAATAGAAAATATTATCAGGTACAACATATATCCTGTGGATGTGACTTCCTGTGATTTTTCTAATGAAAGTTTTATATCTGTGGCCATGGGAAACTGAGAAGTGAATGAATGAATGATCTACTAGAGAGAGAAACATGTCAAAATCTAAAAGCAGTTTCCACAACTGCTATTGTCATGTATTATTAAGTGTTTACTCCATGAAGAAAAGCATGCAAAAGCTGAAGTTAACAGTAAGTTTTAAACTGGACATTGTGTTTAATTTAAAAGAATGGTAGTTGAGGGTGACAGTTGGTACTTTGTGGGGGGATGTTACTCTTAACATCGTTTTCTGTGTTAAAGATCAATAATAACCAATTATGCCATACTGTGTTTCTTAGGGGTAACTCTGAGAAGAATCTTCTTATTTGAGAAACTTTGTTACTAAAGAAAAAGGGTTTGCTAGAGAATCGAGTGAGGGCTGGATATATATAGCTCAGTTCGTAGAGTGATTGCCTAACATGAATGAGTTCCTGGGTTTAATCCCAAGAACTATATAGCCTGGGTGTAGAGGTGCACACCTGTAATACTAGCAGTTGGAAATGAAACAGAGGATCAGAAGTTCAAGATCATCCTTATCTACGTAAAGGGTTTGAGACAAGTCTGGTCTACATGAAATCCTGCCCCCAGAAAGTAAAAGGATAAGAAAGAACCAAGTTATCCCAGTGAAAATGATCATATTTTTCTCTCACCCTCAGCATATGGTGATTGAAAACCAGAAAGCAAAAAATAAAACAACAAAACAAACAAAGAACCAAAAAAAAACTCGTCATGTTCTTTATCTCTTTGTAAATGAGGTTCAATTTACCTCACTTTCTGATGTGATGTATCCTTTTCTCATCTTCTGAATGTCAGTTTCTTTTCTAATCACACATGTGCACACACCCACACACACACACACACACACACACACACACACACAGAGAAGCTCTTCAAGCCTTCTATCTTATACCTGAGCATGGAGCAGCTCCCTTAACTGACTCCCTAGTAGACATACAAGGATATTTGGACATTAGAATCTCAAAAGCCACATGCTTGCCATTATTTATCAGTTCTGTCCAGAAGTAGGGTGAGAGGGAATTCATTTAGTTCCAGAGGCCTTCATCCAATTGTAAAATGTAAGAGTGTCTTATAGAAAGATGTTTGTATAGGGCAGATATACTCCAAATTGACCAAAATACCATGTCAGAGTCTTTCTCTCTTTGATCTTCACTTTGTTGAATGTAGCTGTTAGTCATTTCAATTCATTTAAGTCTTACCCTCTTCAACTGGGGTATTTAAAAGTTATTGCATGTATAAAGACTTTGGATGTTACCCTGACAGTCATTTCAACATTGTCACTGTAAGGGGGCACATGTTAGATCTCCAAAAGAGGAGTATATAGTGTAATTAATGCATGCATAAATACACAACAAATAATTTGTACAATTTGTATGATGGTGTTCAGATCAGTAACATTTAAGATCACAGAAGAACTTGTGAAAGTGTTTATTGTTATTAGGAAGGACAACTTGTCCTCAGAAAGTAAACTTACTTCAGTGCATCTAAAATACACTGACAGTCCTGTTTAAAGTGGAAGGTGATGTTTACTGAGTGGATTTCTTATCCAATCAACAGTACTCTGAGTTTCCGTGGGAGTTGTTTTGATCAGCCACAGTTACAGGATATATTTGTGCATTCAAACTTTTTTTTCCTTTGAACATTTTTATACATTCTTATTTTAGTAACATAAACAGTTAGGGTTATGATATACAAGACACCTGCTTTAGAGCCTAGAAGCATGACAAAGAATAACCACACAGTTAAATGTTTCCACCCAATTGTCAGATTTTCAAAGGCAAAATTATGCAAATGTTTATTCTTCATAATGAATAATGAAATACTGCATAGAAATATAGAAGGCAGAACACTCTTCATAAGATTAACTGCTAGTTTGTAATATAAATACAGTCAGCCTTTAGAAGATATGCATGGAGTAAGAAAGCTATTCGTTCAAAACAGGTGAACTAAAAACATTTTTAATTAAAAATTAGGGATTTATTTGTGTCAACATTACAGTAGTGAACCATAAACAATTTGGGCTGGTACAAAATTTCCTTCCATAATTATTTGCGTTTGGATAATTGGTAAGTTTGCATTCAGGAAGCAAGTTTTCCTCTTCTGAGTATCTCCATTCCTTCAGGCTTGTTCTTAAGATTCTGAGGGTGTCTTAGCTACTGTTCTATTGCTGTGAAAATGACCTAGACAACGTATAAGAGAAAATGTTTAATTGGATGGCTTGCTTACAGTTTCAGAGGTTAGTCTATGACCATCAGGGCAGCAAGCATGATAATGTTACAGTAGCTGGAACCATACATCTGATCTACAAGTTGGAGACAAACACACACATACATACATACATTTAGAGAGAGAGAGAGAGAGAGAGAGAGAGAGAGAGAGAGAGAGAGAGAGAGAGAGAGAGAGAGAGAGAGAGAGAGAGAGATCGAGCTAACTGGGAATGGCCTGGGCTTTTAAAATTTCACAGCTTACCCCCTCTGACACACCTCCTCAACAAAGCCATACCTCCTATCTTTTTCAAACTGTCCCACTAAATGGAATCCAAGGATTCAAATGAGGCTGTTGGGGCATCCCCATTCAATCCCCACAGATGTCTTTTTCTCTCTTTTGTCCTCAGTTTAAGATCAATGTAGGATCAGTATTTATCACCTTAATAATGTTTCTACCCTGAGTCACTATATCCTGTATGTTATGCATGGTTCCAGCTATATTATTACAAAATTACAGCATTAAAATAAAAAGAAGTAAAAAATGAGAAAAAAAGAAAAAAATCCTTACTTGACTGAGGAATGGGCTCTGTCCATTAAGTAATGTGACTCAAGCACAAACCTAAGACCTGAGTTCCAATGCCAACATTCACATAAAAGCAAAGCCCTGTCACACACACACACACACACACACACACACACACACACACACACACACACACACACGCCTACACACCCAGGTGCACTCTCTTTGATTCCCTATGACAAGGATAAACATAATCAGGCAACATTTCACTTCAAAGCTGTAAGACCCTTACCTTGACAATTTGAGTTTCCTTTTGCCCTTATGTTCTTATCTTTTGAATTTAATTGCTTCAACTGCTATTTTCTTTGTGACATCCAGGCTCAATTCAGTAATGATCCACTTGACCAAATAACCCTAAAAATTCTCTTGGAATAGGGATACACCTGGGTAGATATTGAATGTCTTTCTGTTTCCTTGCTCAATAGACCAAGCCCTGTGAAAAGGTCAGCAGAGTTTCCCTCCCAGATAAATTTCAGTAAACTTAGGAATTTCATTGAAATGACAGCTACTTGAGTCCCCATATTTCCTCATGAAGCCAAGAAAATGCTTTTAATGATATTTAACATTATTAATATATTATTTTGCAATGTGAAGTAGATTTAGAGAGGGTTTATCAAGAAAAGAGAGCACAGAGATGAACAAGGTGGTGGAAATGGTAGAGACAGGAGAGGATTCAACTTGGGTAATGAACACCAATCAGTAATTGCTACAGGTCATTATTATGCACCATTTGATGGATTTCCCTAAGTGCTATCCACCACCACCCATCCCTTTGCCTGGTCCTGACTTGGAGGTACTCTACAGTCTTGAAGTTTTCTATTTCTCTTCTGGATAGGATAATCCAAATGGCATGTGACACAGAGCATGCTGTTGAGACTGCAGCAGCTGGTAGTCAGACTCTGGACATGGCAGGGTGGTAGACAAGAAGACAAAGAAGCTACAAAAGTAGAGGATCCATTTAAAATTAAAACCAGACATGGAATAACTGAAAGGAATAATTTATCGATGTTCTCCAAATTCACATGTAATCTTCTGCAGTACAGCTAAACACATATAGGTGTACTATTCACTTACATCACTGACTTAGGACTCTAAGGCATGTTTATATAGATTTCTTTAGGAACATGTTTCAGGATGGCATTTATAGAGAAATAATAAGGAATGCTCAAGCTATTTTGTGGACTGTCAGTAGTTCCTCCTCTTTCTCTCCTTTCTCCTCCTCCTCCTTCAAGACAGGCTCTCTCTGTGTCGCCCTGGATGTCCTGAAACTCACTATATAGATCAGCTAGCTTAAACTCACAGAAATACACTTGCCTCTTCCTCCTAAGTGCTGGGGTTAAAGACATATATATGTTTCTTTCTGTAGTAAATATAAAGCATCTACCAAATGGAACCCATTGTTGAGGGTGCTGTCATTTTGCAAAGGTCAAATTAAAGTAGAAATTCTGTTCACATAGAATTCATCTGCTTGTGAGACAAGATAGATAACAACAAAATAAATCAGAAAAGTGGCATAATTGATACTAATAAAAATGGGGAAGGAAATGAAAAAAGAAAAGGAAATAGAAAGTTCAGGGAAGTTGTATTACTTGAAAAAAAAATCAGGAAGTTCTCAATAGAAGAGAATACTTGAGGGAGGACCTGAAACATGCCCATGTCAGAGAAGTAAACAAAGAGTAATTCATAAAATACACTAATTTACCTATTTTAATTTAAGATGAAATTATTTTTCTTTCAATGTTTATTTTAATGATCATTCTGAGCTTAAACTACTTTAGGCTTAATAAATATATACCTTTGTCCATTTATCTATGACCAGACAAACATAAAGGCTAGGAAACAGCAATTTCAATTACAGTGTTGTTGGTGAGGAATTTGGGAGGAACCAATGAAGATCAGATCTTGGTGCTCTAGGTCTAGTCTTGACTGAAACATTCAGTTGATAAAGGAAGAGCTCCCATCTAGGGGCCAGCAGTGTTTTCACATCAATGTCTGCCTTGGTATAAGTTAGAGTTACAGTAGACCAACATGCTCACACACGGACTCAGCATAGTCAAACTTATAAGTTAGCATCTCAGAAAGGGTGTTTCAAGAGAAACAAAGTAGAAGCTTTCTATGTCATAAGACTTGAGTACAAGAAACAATACAATATTGACTTGGATTTTAGCTACGAGCAGTCAAAACAGCCCCTGAAGTGGTCCTGATTCAAGAAAATAGAAAAAAAAAAAAAAGATTTCAAAATGAATGTGTGATTATCTACTATCAGTTGGGATAATAAATAAAAGTTTACTGTTCTGCCATCACATATTTCCATAAAGTTGTCAGCTTCAGTAACAAGTGTATTCTCTATAATTTTGGAGGAAAGAGTCTGACATTGGGGCAATGGTAAACTCTCTCAGGAATCTCTGTTAAATACAGTCTTGCTTCTTCTAGTGCTGGTGAATCATGAGATTTACGAGTGACAGCATAACTCAATCCCTGCCTCCATTGGCATACTTTCTTCTTCTCATGTCACTCTGATTGCTTTCCTGTCTCTTATAAAGACACACACACTGAGCCGGGCAGTGGTGGCGCACGCCTTTAATCCCAGCACTCGGGAGGCAGAGACGGGTGGATTTCTGTGAGTTCGAGGCCAGCCTGGGCTACCAAGTGAGTTCTAGGAAAGGCACAAAGCTACACAGACAAACCCTGTCTCAAAAAAACAAAACAAACAAAAGAGATACACACACTGGATTTAGTGTCCACCATTACATAATACTCTATTTCCTTAATCCCTGCCTGAATTATATCTTCAAAAAGTGCTCATTCTACACAAAGACATATTGTGAAGTTGTGAGTGACAAAAGATTTGAGAAGCATACTTAATCCACTACAACATCTATATTCCTACTTAAGACAGGGATAGAATGGCCAAATATAATAACATATCAATGTTTAAAAAAATTAGAACACCAGGATCCAAGCATGGAGATTTATAATTGTGTCCATTTGAAACTAAAAAAAAAGTCTCCTTTCTAAACTCTTCAGAACTCCATGATTCTCATCAGTTATTTTTTTGCTGTTTTACAGTGACATGAAAAAGGTTGGTGTTACTGTGGTTGGGCCCCAGAAGAAGATCATCAGTAGCATTAAAGCCCTAGAAACACAATCTAAGAATGGTCCAGTTCCAGTGTAAAGTACCAGAAGGATGTAAGAGATGGGGAAGATGCAGCATCATCTTGAGACAGATGGAAAAGTTGGAGACACTGGTGAAAGCGCCAAGTCGAATAAGACACTCAGTTATAAGTCCAAATGCCTTAAAATGGAATTGAAAATCTCCTTATTTTCCCCTATCATTTTACAGATGGGTGGGTGGGTGCATTTTGTTTTGTAATTGCTTTTTTAATGTTAATTGATGGGGTTAATTAAAATTCTCCAGCTCAAAATGGAAGAACTAGTGTAGAGCCATTGATCATAAACTATCTTAAAAGTGAACCAAGTTAACTAGCAAAATGGACCTGACGGCTTTGTTATAAATGGCCACAGAAGAAGAGACTTGTGATATTTTTATACACAGAAGAAATCTGTAACAGGTATTTTGTTTCTTTAAAAGCAAACAAAATAGAGGCATTTATACCTCAAACTATCTGGCCATATTTACTACCTTATCACTTTAGTATTCTCTTTTATCTGTTTAAAACATAGAGATGAAGTTTGTAGTTGTTTTAAATGCTACACATGTTTAATTGTTACCTTCCTTAAGCATACCATGTAAAAACATGTCTTAATTTGAGGGGGAAAGTGCATATTTATTTTCTTTTGGATGGTTTTTATTGTTTTATATTTATGCCTTGATGATTTAATTTGGGTTTTGTTACAGCCAAGTGCCAAATGCTATCTCAAATTGTCAGCAGTAAGAAACATGTTTAACTAGACCCAGAGAATGATGTGTTCCTTTCTAGAACTGTTGAACAATTCATTTACGTGTACCAACGAAATGAAACTCCTTCAGTGCTCATACAGTAACCAAATCACTCACAGCTTGAATTATTCCATTCATTTTTGTCTCTCCATTTATCAGTAACTGTATCCTCCTAATTTAGTGTAATATATTGGCTTGTATGTAATAGATTTTTAACCAGATGTCATACCTTTCCTGCTCTGGTGCTTAGAAAACATCAATTCCTTCCATTCATAAAGGAAGCTTGTTAGAGCTCCTTAGATTTGCAACACTGGAAAGATCAAAATGAAGTTAGATGGTTACATGAATTGACAGCAGCCTATAGGTAAATGCATGAAGCCAAAAAATAAGTCACTAACTTTGAAAAGTCTCTTAGTATCATTGCTCAAACATGCAGAACTCTTTATAGAGAATGATGATAATTAAGCTACTCATGTGCATCACTGGGATGTAAGTCAATTATTCACACATTTTCATCATCAGTATCAGGTATAACTATCTTTGGGTCTTCCATTTCAATGTACCTATTGTGAGTTGGGTGCATGACTAGAAGCCTTGAATTTCTACACATATTATTAAACATAGCATTTTTGAAATAGCAACTCATCTAGCAAATGAATGCGCATATGCAGGCAATGGAGATGTGTCTCATTGTGAGGATTGTAGACTTGCTGTTCTCTAAAGGCCAATTGTGAGCATGTTCATTAATATTAAGAAGGATGTGCTTGGTAGGCATCCTGCTAACCATACATGCTGAAGCAATATTTTAGATGCTGGTTTCTCATGCTGATATCACCATTCCATAGGTTCAAGAAATGCACATATCACAAGAAGAAGACAGTTAAAACAATCCTGCAACAAGTATGTCTGTATGCAAAATGGGACACTAAAGAAATACAGCTTCTAATCATAGAGGAAAATTGCCAAATGCTGATCTTTGTAGGTTCAGTATAGTAGGGGTTAGGTGTGTATTTTCAGATGTGAAATTGTTTCCTGAATTTTGGCAATGTTCCTTATAATCAAATAATGCTACTAGAATTTCTATTGGACTTATAAGAGCATGACCATTTTGGAAACAGGCTGATGAAATTAATCATAAATTTTGCTTATATCCCCTGAACACAACTAGAAAAATCTCTAATCAAGTAATTTACATTTTGGAATATAGGTCAAAACTTAAATCTTGCTTCTATACCAAGTTGCTCATGCTAGTGTTCACTTTCTTTGGCAATATTCTGTACACACTCAACAACAATGAATTTCAAAATAAGTAGATGATGAAAATTGTTGAATCTATTGCATTTATTTGGACTGAGTTTCTTCTTTACATTTGAAAGTACAGGTGGTTTACACAATACATTGCTCTTCATTCATCATTTATTTTTCTCTATCTGACCACTTATGAATTTACGTTGCATAATCCCTTCCCTGTACATATGTAAACATAACAATGTTCGATTCTGGACTGGGGAGTAGAGGTACTAGAACACTTATGGCCATCTCTTTGTACAGGAACTACATTGCCTTCCCATAACAATGAGGCTACCACTCCCTCACAAAGTCATGTACCATATTACCTGATTTGTATCTTAAATTTGATTTATAGATTTTATTTATTTCTGGCAACACATCCAGTCTATGCTGTACTAAGTATCTACCAAGCCATGTATAAATATGATATATGATTGGCAGTATGTGTTTACTTTAAACTTGCATTTTCAAAACATTTTTCATTTAGTTTATGTTGCACAATGTAGATGGCCTCTTACTAATGTAAAATGATTTCTAGTGGGAACATTTATATTTTTATAATAAACATAATGAAAATATTTTTACAGATTGGAATACAGAAGTGGTCTTTGATGTCTTATTTAAACATGAAATATGTGCTCATTTAAACAGCAAAGTAATGAAGCATTATCTATGTCATTAAGAATGTGCTTTTGGTTTCTTTGTCCTCTTCGTTATTGTAACAAAACTCATTATTTTTCCCAATCTTATTATCAGAGAACTTGGAAAAATCATCAGTAATTCTAATTTTCATAGATAGTAAATATATTCATACTAGTTCTCTTGATTATGCATCTATTTCACATATGCACATACACTCTTTACATAAGTATATAAAATTCTTATGTTCTCACCCTGGTATAGGTGAAACCTTCTTATTAAATAAGAAACACAGAGCCAATGCAAAGATGAAAGCCCAAGAGGTCAGAGCAATAGCCAAGAGCTAAAAACCTTACCCTTCACTGCCACTTCCTGTCTGTTTATCTTTTTTATAGACTTTCTATTCTGCCTTCTCATTGGTTGTAAACCCAACCACATGACCTCCTCGTCACTGCCTGTCTATACAGACCTCCAAGTCTTCTATGGTTGGTATTGAGATTAAAGGTGTGTGTCTCCATGGTGGCTGTATCCTTGAACACACAGAGATCCACTTAGCTCTGCCTCCCAAGAGCTGAGATTAAAGGCATGCACCACCACCACCCAGTGTCTGCTATGGCTTGCTATTAGCTCTGACCCCCAGGCAACTTTATTTATTAACATACAAATAAAATCACACTTCAGTACAATTAAAATATCACCATACCCTGGTCCACATATCTGGCAGAGGTGGAACCCAAGTTTAAGCCATGATATCAGGTATAAGTCTCTCATGTCTTCTTCCCTTCAGCCCATATTTCTACCAGTCAATTTGAAGCTATATATTTTTACAAGTGGAAAATCATACTCTAATTCTAATGTAAGTCAATACTAATCCTGTGAAATTATCATTGCTCCTTAATTATCTGAACAGAGATTCTAAATTCTTGCCTTGATTCACAATAGGTAGAGATAAATATTACTCAAATTGACAAATACTCATATCTGTGTTTGTCCTGGGAGGCAGTGATGGGATTATGCCGAAACTATGATAGATATTTCAGGATGGTTCCTGTCCAAAATAAAGAATGTGGCTGGCATAAAGGAAGCCAGAATAGCATAGATGGATCAAATAAAATTGAAAAGCAAATAACTAAATTGCAAGCTACATGCTAAGGCATACCTAATACTTGAGGTAAAGTAAACTTCTTGCCACTATAGTCCACTTAAAGAAAATATTTTACACGAAAATGAAGTGTTTTTAATTCAAAGAGAAGCAAATTAAACTAAGAGGCCCAAACAGGCAGAAGTAATTAGGAAAAGAACACAAAACAAATTAGAAGTGATTTTGCCTTGAAGGAGAAATGGCATCTCATCATGTTGAGTGTTGCAGAGAATAAATAGTAACAGATAAGGTAAGTAAATTCGTTGGCAGAAAAAAAAAGGAAAAAATGTTCATTTGTTCTGTGAGCATTTAATCATTATTATTATAGGAAAAGTGTTTTGTCTGTAAACTACTTTGTTCTAAAATTGTCAATCCTCCTGCCTCAGTTTCCCAGGGATGACATGCATGTAGCACCGAGATGTAATCACTGAACAGCCAGGCACTTTGTTCTTGGTAGTCACAAGTCATTCATTAACCACTTACAACAATTTCATGAATAACCACTAGCTACTTTGAATAGAGGAGAAATGTTAAGCTCAAAATTGCCAAGTGACCTTCTCTGGAGTCTAGTCCACTTTTGTGCATAAATGAATTTATGAAAGAAATTAGACCCTTCTGATGCTAGTTCCTTTCAGGCCTGCCATGCAGGGAGTTAACCCCTGTGAGCTGCTAAGCTTTCAGAACTCCAGAGTATATCCTGTACCAGGCCTTGTTCTACCTCTGTTGGTCCCTGGAAGAGATTATGGGCATAGAAACAGCAGAGGCAGGTCATTTTTTTCTCACATAGTAAACCGTTGTTGACAAGAAATCTTCAGTCTTACTATAGTCATCTGAGTTGAGTTTGTTTTTATTTTTATTTTACTTCTTAATGAAAATAAAGTTGTTTTTACAAAATAGTCTGATCACTGTTTCCCCTCCCTCAACTCCTCTCAAATCTTCCCTACCTCCCTACGCTTCCAATTCCATGATGTCTTTATCTATATTAAGAAAACAGACAAGCTAGTAAAAAGAAAAATAAGGACAAAACAAACAAACAGAGCAAACTAACAAACAAAATAGAAAAAAAATAAAAATAAACAAAGAGCAAAAGGAATGTATGCACTTGTACCTGTGCAAGGGCACACACACACACACACACACACACACACACACACACCATAAAATGCAAAATTGGAAATCATAGTCTACAAGCAAAAGACAAGTATGGTTAAAAAATGCACAAAGCAACATGAGCTGAAAATTAAAAATCTCCAAAAGTACTATTAAGTTTGTTTTGTGCTGGTCATCTATTGATGGGCATAGGGCCTGCTAAAGTGGAGTTTGAATGCACAGCAAGATTCTGTTGGAGAGACTAATTTTTCCTTTACAAACAATTGTTAACTGAATATAGCTTTTCGATTGGGCATGAGAGTTTCCCCTTCTCCATCTCAGTTCGGGGAAACTATCTGACCCTATGCATGCTGCCGTAGTACAGATTGAGACTTTCTTAAACATCCCCTGTACCCTGAGCTCTTTGCTGTCTAGTCTTTCTCCTTCTATTGTTTTCTTTCATAGTTGTGCTAGTTTGTTCTGCTATAGCAAAACATCACAGACTGGGAAGTTGGTAAACAGTAGCATTCATTTCTCTCTGTCCTGGAGACTCAAAAACCCAACATCAAAGTCCCATCGTTAGGAGCCTAGTAGGGATTTTCAGAGGCAGAAGGATGAATGCTGTGTCTTTACATGAAGGAAGGAAGAATGACATTCAAAGAGGCCTAAGTTAATTCTCTGCAGCCTGTGATAACACAAAACATATATGACACAAAAGCTTTGAAAACCTCTCCTCTCAGTACCAAAACTTCTCAATACACAAGGCCTAGAATCTGCATGGTAGGTAATCTCAAAGTTCCCTAGGGTATTTGTAACCCTAGTGCCAATGATTACCAGGCATTTCTACCAAATATGTGCTAGCAAGTCTGACTGGTTCTGTCTTATTTTGAAATATATATATTTCAAATATGTATATGTATTTCATAGATGTGTGTGTGTTCTCTGAAAGTATAATTACATCATTTCCATTTCTTTCACTTCTTCATTCCAATCACTCCTATACTCCCCTTGCTATCTTTCAAATTAATGGCCTCTTTTAAAAAAATATGTTGTTACATATTTATATATATGTGTATGTATTTTTGTGTGTGTGAATGTGTGTGTATGTTTATATATTCCTGTTCAGTATCTATGTGACAAATGACA
>NC_051073.1:34218355-34235855 GCF_004664715.2 Peromyscus leucopus
CTTATCTTCCTTGTTTCTGCAGTTGCTCTAGGTTATATACTTAACATATGGTGATTTGGAGTTAGGAACTGCCGATAAGAGAGAACATATTATGTTTGACTCTCTGGGCCTGGAGTACCTCCAGCAACATGATCTTTTCTAGTTCCATCTGTTTACCTGAAATTGTTATAATTTCATTTTTCTTCACAGCTGAAGAGTATTATACACTGTATATGTACCAATTTCCATCAGTTGAGGAATATTTAGATTGTTTCCATCTCCTAGCTGTTATGAATAAAGGAGCAATGACTATGGCAAAACAAGTATCTATGGAGTGGGTTGACAAGAATTTGGGGCACATACATAAGTATATAGCTGGGACATAGAGGAGTTTTACTTTTGGCTTTTTGAGGATCCTCCACAAAGATTTCCAGAGTGGCCGGTCCAGTTGCAATCCCACCAATAGTCAATAGAAGTTCTCCCTTTGTTTGTTTGTTTGTTTGTTTTTCTCTATCATTTATTTTGGGTTATTTTGTTGATGTTTGCCTTTCTGACTTGGGTAGGAAGAAATTTCAAAGCTGTGATTTCTTAGCTATTGTTATTTCCTCTTTTGAGGACTCTCTGGTCAGTTCCCAGACCCATTTTTTGGGAATGAACTATTTAATTTTATGGTTTTTTGTTTTTTTGTTAACTTTTTTTTATATATTCTGGATATTAATTCTCTGTCAGATTTTAAAGATTCTCTCCCACTCTGTTTTCCTTCTCTTCACCTTGTTAATTGTTTCTTTAGCTGTGTAGACTATTTTTTATTCTAACAGTTCTTGGTGGTCAGTAGTTGGCTTCAGCTCCTGGGCAAATTGAGGTCAGAAAGTCCTCTTCTACAACTGTATCCTCTAGGTTACTTGCTGTGTTATCTCTAGTAGGTACAGTGTTTTTGGTATCAATGATTTGTCTATCGATTTTGTGTTATTGTGCAAGGGGACAAATGCAGGTCTAATTTCATTCCTCTGCATGTCACCAACCTGTCAAGGACTCTCCTAAACTTTCCCCTACTCCAGTCCCATTATCTCCAACATATTTTCCAGTAAGCAGCCAGACTAGCATACCCTAGCAAGTTTAAGTTTTTAGTTCTTCCTCAGGAGGCTCACAAACTCAAATGCCTCAGGAGCCTGCAAGGTTATATAAACCTATATATAAACACATGAAGCCAGCAATGACTACGGTGACCCATAAAAGGCACATTTACTTCCTCCAAAGCAACTCATATATGCAAGACATCATTAATCTAATGTCAGTTCCTGTTTTTTTCATGAAAATCCCTAATATGAATTTGTGAGAATTATTCATACATTTAAAATATGATAACATCTGAAAAAGTAGAGAACAAATCCATAGGCTGATATGTACCTATACCTGTACTTTGTATTTTTAGCATACAGAATATTTTGGATTATTGGTACATGAGATCCTCCTTGAAGAATAATCTAATTTTCTTTTATGTTCCCATCTATCCACCAGATATCATATATCTAATACCATATAATTATTGCAAACTATATATAGTATTCAAGTGATGACTTTTTTTAAAAAAAATTCATAATGTAATGGTTTTTTCTGTTCCTCTGTTTAGAATCTTAATCAATATATATTATTCCTCAGACACCCTTTCTCCAATATAGGATGAAGGGACTTTCTCTTGTACTGCCAAGAATTTTTTTTTTAATTCTGTGCTTAATATTTTCCCAGTATTTACCATCTTAAACTAAAATACCTTTTCTTTACTTCCCATCACCACCCTGCCCTGACAGCATCTTGAAAAGAATTCACGCCTTGAGAACAGTGTGGTCATATTGCTCACAGTCATATGCCTGATGTTTAATAAGTATACACATAAATTTTGAGTCAAATAGCTACAGTATAATAACCTTTGATAATATAATAAAGGAATATATGCCTGACTTTTCTCCTATAGGGAAAACTGTCAATTTCCTTCATGTCAATAAAACTAGTTAATGTTTTAGTTATGTACATTGGATCATTGGCTATGCTGATCTCTGCTAGAACTGGTTCATTTTCATAGAATTTTGTAGACTTATTTCATTGGTCTCAATGCTCCCATTTTTCTTCATGCAGCTAAGTCGTTTAAGTAGATCCTTGAACCAGAGCTTAGCTATAAAATTTTAACAAGAAAAATGCCAAAGCTTTTCTGATCCTCTTTACTCTCTTAGCGTGTACAAATAACATCAGCATGCCTACTAAAAGGGCCCTTCTTATAGGGCATCTGGGATGCACATTCCATTGACCCAGAGGACATAGATACAACTTGGGAAACTAAGTGGTAGAGTTAAACACACAATAAAATGAAGATTTTAGAAGTTTATAAACATTTTCTCTATGAAATTCTCTGGGAAAACTTGCTTATAAGTTGACAGAGAAGAGTCTTAATTGAATCATTTTTTTAAAAAAATCAAGCGAGGTGGGCTGTCATCTTTCCTCTATGAAAAAAAGTTTTTTTTTTCTACTGAAATTAGAAGCACTAAAAACAATAAGAATAAATAATAAAAATAAGGTACCTAATAACATACATTACTTACCTGTTACAAACATATATACCTTCTATGTTTATTCTAATAATTTCAGCTAATTGCCAAGTGAGTATTTACCACATGCCAGACCAATTTTAAATTATTTAAATCTCCCCACAGCTCTTTGAGAGATACTGTATGAGATGAGGCTTAGTGTGGTGGATCATATCCAGTCGGGGAGCAAATGCAGAGCAAATAGAAAGGAAGTCAAAATCGACCCCAGAATGTTTATTCCAAAATACTAGCCTATTAACTTTCTGGGTAATAATGCAGCTAACCGTGAAATGTGAAGAATAATAACAGAATGCTTTATGGAATTAGTATGTTGGGTCATCACCATTTTGCCACTTTTCTAGATGTATAATGTTACTGGTTAGCTCAACTAGTAACACGTTCCTACATAATCCTTTGATTGCTGCTGCCATGGTAGAGGAACAGGCAGTTACCCTTGATTTCATCTCAGTGAACTTTATTTCAATAGTATGCGATCTGCCTGACATATGGTGAACACTTCAAGCAAGCACGCTCTCTGGAACATGCAACAAATAATATAATTTGGAAACACTGAATACCACAAAAAAAAGTAGGGCTCTTGAGCTCTTTTCTGACAGGTTTCCACACCAATGATTTATGGAAGTGTGTTAAGTTTGGGATTCTTATCTGAAGCCAAAGAAAAAACGCTTACATTTCTGAAGTCCATCACCCTCAATGATGGAAGACAAAAACCTCAGAATGTTTGCTGAAATCAAGCATGAGAGAACACAGAATGTCATGTACTATCAAGAACTTACTGACTTTCATATGGTTCCCATTTATTCTCGTACTTGGTAAATCGAAAGCCTTGGGAAGAAGCCAATACAAATTGTTATAGATAACACTATCTGAATTTAACTGCCCTAGGTATGCTTTGTATCACAAATATATATTTCATATCAGCAACACAGCAGTAAAAAAATTTGAAAGAGACTGAAGTCAAAATTCATTTGCATATGTTCCTTCAGAGAATGTACAATTTGCCAATATCATTTTTATTCTTGGCTCATGCTTTAATATATATATATATTTTTTTTCCCCTGGAGCTGAGGACCGAACTCAGGGCCTTGCACTTGCTAGTCAAGCGCTCTACCACTGAGCTAACTCCCCAACCCCCCTTTAATATATATTCTGTTTCATGTTTCTGAGTATATTATAAATACTCTATGGTAGATATATTATTAAAAGAAAATTACGGTAATATTTTAGATTAACAAATATGTTTATACACACACACATTTATAAACATGTGTGTGTTTACATGTATTTGCAAATGTGGAGAGCAGAGGATGACTGGTAGGATTCAATTTAGACTTTCTTTCTACCGTGGGTCACAGGGATTGAATTTAGGTCACCAGGCTTCATGTTATGATACTTTACCCACATCACTAGCCAAAACTTGAATTTTAATAATGTAAAGTTAGTGTGTGCAGGTTGTTTTAATATTTTCAAGTTGTTAAAGAAAATCTTACAGGAAAGATATTTTACTGTATTTAGTTAGTTCAGTTTAAGGCATTATTTAGGGAATCTAATTTGTTACTATCATTAATGCAATTTTTCATCTGATAATGGTGGGATATTAATTGATTGCCTAATAGAAGACATTACCAGTGGTTAGTAATTACTTAAATAAGATGAAATTGTATTATTGAAAAACTAATGAGTAAAATCACCTTTTTCAAATAATGGGTCATTGGTCTTGTGCATAACATGAGGCTTGATTCTACTCAGATCCTTCTTCTATTGAACACTTACAAAGAACATGCTAACAACAAATCTATTGTATCATATGGACTTATCCAGGGTTTGGGCCATAGAATAATCTCACAGTTTATCAAATAACACACATTTTAAAAACACTGTTATGATGACAACAAATAAAATTATATAATTTCTTGCTACAAAGGGAAAAATAAGTGTATAGTAAATGACCTACTAATACTTAAGGATTAATAAATGCCAAACCAAGAATAAGATTTAAAAACTCGGAGAAGTGCTTCCTTCTCAGACAGGGTGTGCAGGAATCGGATCAAAACTATAAAATAAGTAGTTCATTTGATTTTGTTAGTCACTTATCCAGTTACCATGCTTTCATAATATCACTTCAGGATTTTGAAAGAAAAATGCTAGTTATCCCTCATATTTTCTGTGGGTCAAGCCTTCCCTGAGGGAGAAGTTGTCTCTACTCCATGTAGCTTGGCTCTCAGAAGGAAAACTCATCCTGGTTTTGGAGCCATCTTGTATTTCATTCATCCACATATCTGTTTATCTTACTTGGCTGTCACCAAAGGGCATAACTGGGCTACTAGCTGCGATACTCAGACATGTTTTTACTTTCTGTCTGTGCTTCCTCACAAAATAGTGTTTGGTTTCAAGCAAAGCCCTGGTGTAAGATGGGAGGGGAGGAGAGAGGAAAACATTAAGAACTACCACGAGTCAGATTTTACCCAGTTTCCTAGCCATCAAGTTAACCTGCCACACATCCAGGGTTGCTGGCAGGAGATCTGAGGTTTTGGGTCAGAGACAAAAAGCTTGGCTTTCACTGTAGATGCAGTATCCAGAGTGTCATCATTTTCATGCTCTGCTTCCCCAGTTTACACAGTTATGAATGAGCCAAGTCATGCCTACATACGCAACAGGCTGTGTTGAAAGAAAGAAAGCCCACATATAAAGGGCCTTAATATTTTATGAGGAACTGAAAACAATCTTGCCTGTCATTTGCCAGAGCAAGTAAACCTGCCAACTGCTGCAGCAGAAGGTATTTCATATTCCTAATTTATTCACTATGAAAACGTTCTTGAAAAGGTAATCAGGAAAAAGTTAATTAATGATTCTCTTTGCAAGACACACAGAAACAAAATGACAGACATTTTGCTCCCAAAAAACCAACCAATCAACCAAACAAAAAAAAAATCTCCTTTTGATACGAAAAATAAAATAAATTAGTATAAAAACAGTAAAGCAATCATTCCCTCACCATTCTTTCCTGATTCCTTTTCTAGAGAGTTTTCAGAAGGGAACAATAAACCCTTTTGGACTCTACAGGTCAAGAATGCCCATCTAGTCACAGGAAGAATCGTGTATATAGAAAGTGGTTTGTTAAGTAAACAATATAAGACATATGAATATTTTAAAGTGTATAATTTAATAGTATTTTTATTAAAGCAACAGATAATTTGGATAGAACTGATATCTTTGAAATAATAGATTTCAAGCCTGTGTATGTATGAAAGCATATATTTCAATCTAGGTACTCTGATATTTTTCATCACTGTCTTTATTTAAGCATAATAGTATGTATGATTTTTGTTTCTGTCTAAGCACTTAATTGTCTTTGAAGAAACAACAAAAAATAATACAGTGTTTTTAACCTTAGCTACCCATGCTCAATTATTACTATATAGGTCATTTTTGTTTAAATTTGATATCCTGCTAATTTCTTGAATTAACATACTATTTTTTGTTGTTATTGTTTTCTTTTTCTCTCATTGGTATTGATTCTTTGAGAAATTCTTACAGTAAATTTTGGTCATATTCACCCTGCTCTCCCACCTCCTCCCAAAACTTCCCACCCTTCCCTAACCACCCAACTTTCTGTTATCATTTATTTTTAATTACATCAAGTCCAATTTGTTTTGCTTTTATATTTTGGGGTGTATGACCTTCCACTGGGGCGTGGAATACTTAACAGGATTCTGCCTTTAAGATGCTGCCCTGCTGTTTCCTTCTAGCCATCCATTGCCTCTGGTTCATACTCTTGCTGGTCCTTCTTCTACAGTGATCCCTGAACCTTGGGAGGAAAGGACATATAGAAGTCCAAATTAGAGCTTACCATTAGATAGTCTCTTATTTTCTGTCCCTTAGGATGTTGGAATCTCTGCATTAAACACAGTATTGTACAAATATAACATACTGTGATGATGATTAAAAGATGCATTGTTCTGCAGGTATAACAATATGCTTAGAAAGCCAGCTTTATACTAGTCCATTTAATAGAATAGAGGTAGTAGGTTCTCTTCTAGGACCTATGACCTACCTAGCCACATGTTCCTGGCCCTATATTTCTGACAGGTATAGGCTTCATCTAGAGGAAAGAAACTAAAATCCAATCAGAAAATAGTTGGCGAATTCCATGATGTTCATTCCACTATTGAACCAATGAGCATGTCTTGAAAAGCCAATCGTTGTTATGACTCATAAGTAGGATTGGTGATTGTTTTTCCACTCCATTACCATGTTATAGCATCTTCCAACACTATGAAAGATAGCCAATAGACATGAAGACTCCAGGTAAGTACCAGCTTGATTTCTCTGTGTTCTATAATTCAAGTATGTGGAGTCTTCAGCAATGGCATCTAGCTGTCAGGTTCTAGATGTTAACAAATATCATTGACAATATCTTGTAATGCATGGGGTATACAGAAACTAAATGGCCAACAACTTCAAAGAGGTACCTCTTTACTAGGACTGTTTTCCTTTCCTTTTTTATATTTGTCTGTGGTTTATAGTAGGGGTATTGTCCTTTGATAGAGCAACTCAATCCTAACTCTTTTTATGTACAATACTAGCTTCTACTGTAATGCATTTCTGTAACATGAATTGCTAAACAGTCTTATTAGTAGAAAATCTGGAGCCAAATATTGGGGTGAAAGCTGAAAAGACAGAGAAGCAGAACAAGCCAGCTACCAGCTTATCTCTATGAAATCCTTAGCCTCAAGGGCAAGACTTCCTGCTTACTTATATACCTTTCTGTGCCCTGCCATCTTACTTCCTTCCTACTGCTGGGATTAAAGGCGTGTGCTACCATGCTGGCTATGTTTCCAGTGTGGCCTTGAACACACAGAGATTCAGATGGATCTCTGTCTCTTGAGTGATAGAATTAAGGTGTGTGCCATCACTGTCTGGCCTCTAAGTCTAATCTAGTGACTGGCTCTGTCCTCTGATCTCCAGATAAGTTTTATTGGGGTGTACAATGTATCACCACAGATCTCCATACAAGTTTTTGAAAAGTTCTTTAGCATTATTTTCCTTCTTCTTCCTCACCTCTCTATCCTGCACACTAATTTAATGCTCCCTAGTCCATTATTACCATTTAGGACTTTATATTATTATATTCTCTGTCTCTTCCCTAGAAAGTCTCTCTCTCCAAGTCACTTACTAATTTCTTGACCTCTATGTGTATTATAAACTAATATATCAGAAGATTCCAAGCTAACATCCTCAAATAGAGAAAATGTGTGACATTAGTCTTCTATGAGCCTGAGTTATCTCATTCAGAATGAATGTTTCCAGTCTCATTTATTTACTTTCAAATTTTATAATCTTTAAGCAACTGAGTAATATTCCATCATTTAGATAATCAACTTCATTATCCATTCATTAGTTGATGAACATCTAGACTGTCCCTATTTTCTGCCTGTTTTGAATACAGCAGTAATTAATATGAATAAGCAAACTTCTCTTTAGTATATCCTAAAAAGTGATATACCTGAATCATATGGAAGATCAATTTATAACTTTTCAACAAACCTCCATGCTAATTTCCACAGTAGCAACAGCAGTTAACTCCTGTAAGAAACGATTAAGTGTTCTCTCCATTTTCTCTCATCCACTCCAGCATTTATTGTACTTTTTCTTAGCTATTTTTACTGGGGCAGAATGAAATCCCAAAGTGAATTTAGTTTGCATTTCTTTGATGAAAAAATAATATGAGCATTTTCTTTACGTTTCTCAGCTACTTCGTATTTCGTAATGTGTGAACTCTGCTGAGTTTCAGTCTTCAACTTTTGTTTCTTGATGTTTTTAGTTCTTTATGTGGTCTAGATACTATCCCTCTGTCAGATGAATAGCTGCAAAGAATTGTTTTTCCGTTATGAAGGCTCTCTCTTCACTTTAATGATAGTGCCCTATGATACAGAGACTGTTTTGAGTACATGAAGTCTCACTTATTGATTGTTGAACTTCATGCCTGTGAAATCAGGTCCTGTTCAGAAAGCACATTTCTATGCTAACAGGTTCAGGCATACTTCCTAATTTCCCTTCATAAGGGTGCTAGGTATTATTTGGAGGCCCTTGATCCATTTGGAACTTGAGTTTTGTGCAGTGTAAGACATAAGAATTAAGTTTCGTTCTTCTACATGTAGCTGTCTAGTTTCATCAGCACTACTTGTTGAAGATTCTCTTTTTCTCCAATGTGTTTTGCTGGCCTCTTTGTTAAGAATCAGATAGCTGCAAGAGTGTGGTCTAGAAAAATGTCTTTTTTACAGTAGGTGGTCATTAATATACATACCCACAAGACAACATAGAGAGAACAAGAGATTTTGTAATTTTCCTCCTAAATACAGCAGTTATGTCACACCCTTATCCACAGGACTTAAAAAACATCTCCAAAGAGGGTTAACAAGATTACAAGAGCCAGACATAATGGAAGTCTGAAGCGACATGGGATTTGCTAGTCATGACAATGCCGTTGCACATGAGAACTTACAGTGACTGCGACTACATGCACAAAATCAGGTCAGCCAACTTCCTGGCATAGTTAATGAAGGGCTGCTGAAGTTTCTAGTCAAGTAGCTATTAACAATCAATAGCTACTTTAGAATAAAAGTCAAGTTTTTTCAGTGATGACTGTGAGAATAACCAAGATCCTGCAAATGGTCCTGTACCCATAGACACAGAGGCATCACTAGATGAAATTAGTGTATTTTTTATGTTCTTTTTTTAATTTTATAATTTAATTTAATTTTACTTATCAGCCTCGGATTCCCCCTGTCCTCCCTCCTCTCCCTGCCCCCCCCACTGTCCCCCAGCCCACACCCCATTCCCATCTCCTCCAGGGAATGGACTCCCCTGGGGATTCAGCTCAACCTGGTAGATTCAGTCCAGGCAGGTCCAGTCCCCTCCTCCCAGGCTGAGCCAAGTGTCCCTGCATAGGCCCCAGGTTCCAAACAGCCAGCTCATGCACTAAGGACAGGTCCCCATCCCACTGCCTGGATGCCTCCCCAAAAGTTCAAGCTAATCAACTGTCTCACTTATCCAGAGGGCCTGATCCAGTTGGGGGTCCTCAACTATTGGTTCATAGTTCATGTGTTTCCAGTAGTGTGGCTATTTGTCCCTGTGCTTTTTCCAATCTTGGTCTCAACAACTCTCGCTCATACAATCCCTCCTCTTTCTCGCCAATTGGATTCCTGGAGCTCCACCTGGGGCGTGGCCGTAGATCTCTGAATTTGCTTCCATCAGTCATTGGATGAGATTTCTAGGACAACAGTTAGGGTGTTTGGCCATCTTATCACCAGAGTAGGTCACTTCAGGCTTTCTCTCAACCATTGCCAGTAGTCTACTGTGGAGGTATTTTTGTGGATTTCTGGGGGACCTCTCTAGCACTTTGCTTCTTCCTATTCCCATGGGGGTCTTCATTTATCATTGTCTCTTTTTCCCTGTTCGCCCTCTCTGTTCTTGATCCAGCTGGGATCTCCTGCTCCCCTAAGCTCTCTTTCCCTCGAAACTTGCCCTTGATTACCCCCGCCCCGATGTCCAGGTTGCTCATGTAGATCTCATCCATTTCTCTGTCACTGGGCAATCCCTGTGTCTTTCTGAGGGTCCTGTTTTCTAGGTAGCCTCCCTGGAGTTGTAAGTAGCAGTCTAGTCTTCCTTTGTTTTATATATAGTATCCTCCTATGAGAGAGTACATACCATGTTTGCCTTTCTGAGTCTGGGTTACCTCAATCAGAATGATTTTTTCTAGATCCATCCATTTGCCTACAAACCTCATGATGTCATTGTTTTTCTCTGCTGAGTAGTACTCCATTGTGTATATGTACCACATTTTATTTATCCATTCTTCATTTGAAGGGCATCTAATTTGTTTCCAGGTTCTGAATATTACAAACAATGCTGCTATGAACATAGCTGAGCATGTGCCCTTGTGGTATGATTGAGCATTCCTTGGGTATATGCCCAAGAGTGGTATAGCTGGGTCTTGGGGAGATTGATTCCCAACTTTCTAAGAAAGTGCAATATTGATTTCCAAAGTGACTGTACAAGCTTGCATTCCCACCAACAGTGGAGGAGAGTTCCCCTGAGAGGATGTGGAAATTAGTGTATTTTTTTAAAGGCACATGGAGTTGTCAGGGAAAAGTTCTGGAAAAATAGAGAATTTGGAGAAGAGTAGAAGGTGTAGACTTGAACAAAATAAGTTATAGCCATTTCTAAAATTCTCAAACACTAAAAAAGAATGTTGTTTCATTATTAGATCCAGATATTTTTGTAGTCTTTATGTCCTTGGTTCCTTTTTTATTATATTTGATTAAACACTATGGCTGTATAGTTTCATTCTTCTGAAAATGTTTCTCAACTTATGAGATGTCTTAGTGAATGATCTATCAGAATATAAATACAATATATTTTGTAATGTTACTTAGTTGGTTGGTCTATGGGTGACTATTGGATTGTTTTTAGTTGATGGCATTTTCCAGTTCTATCATTATTGTTTTTCCATCTGGTACTTCCATATATTGCTGAGAGGTTAGGTTTTTTAAATCTAAATTATCCTTGCATAGTTACCTCATTTTTTCACCTCTACCCATCTTTTTCTTATTAATTGTCAAGATCTTTCTTTGGTCTGGACACATTTACCATTACTATAGCTTTTCATTATTACATATAACTCTTTTTGTCTCTAGTCATGGAAGTGTGTGGTTCTATGATCTACTTTATCTAATTTTTTTTTTTTTTTTTTTTTTTTTTTTTTTTTTTTTTTTTTTTTTTTTTTCATAAATTGTAGTTTGACATTGGTTATTCTAACTTAAAAACATGCTTAATGTTAGCTGAATTGGTTTTTAAAATCAAAGATGCATAATATATGTCTTTATATCTTATATTATTAACATACCTGTCTTATTTTTTACTTCATGTAGTTGAATTTAGTTTTTATCCATTTTCACCACTTTATTTTAATGATGGTAATTTAATCATTTAATTTCGAAATTAATACATTATGACAAAATATGAGAATCTATAATGCATTTTCTAATTTTGTTCTATGTTAAAATGTTATCATTTCTCCTTTCTTAATTTCTTGTGAGTTATTTGGACTTTGATTTTAGAACTGTTTTTTGACTTATTCTAATTATTTTCCTGTGAGTTTTGATTATCATGAATTGTTCAAAGTAATTAAATTAAACATTTAGAATAAACTTTAAAAATACATCCAAACCCATATTAGTGAGAATTGAGGTAAATAATTGATTTCAATCTTATTTGTGCCAAATGAAAATGTTATAGATACTTTCTACAGGTCCTTTGTGTTTTAACATGCACCTTATATGATAAAATATTGATATTTTAAAATTGTAAAGGTCTGTATGGGAAAATAAACCCTTCAGATCTTAAAAGGGTTTTGGAGCAGGGTCTGCAGAATAGGCCCGCACAAAATGAAAGGATTTAAGTGGATACAGTTTAGGACACTCTTGAAATAGTTGGAGATTAGTTGAAAAATTTGTGGAGTTCCAATCATTACTTTTCTTTCTCATCAAATTCTTCAAACATCTAAAGGATTTTATTTGTATTTTTGTGTGCATACTTTTATCTGTTAAAAAAACATTAATAATTTTAAATAGTGTTTTGTAGAAAACACGGTTTTAAAAGCTCACAATCTTAACCTATTTGCACTAGAGCATGAAGACAATAGAAACAGAGTATGAAGATAGCTGAGTTGGCACTTTTCACTAAAGCCAATAATCCATGCCATTTTTCAATAGGCAAGTGTTTAGTTTTGTTGGGAGTGTGTGTGTGTGTGTGTGTGTGTGTGTGTGTGTGTGTGTGTGTGTGTGTATGTGTATGTGTACAATGTGTTGATTAGGAATCCCTACTTACCTCATGTAGCTGGAGAAGTTCTCTCTAGCTCCGGCCAAGTCCGCCAGTCCCGGAGCCCACTTATAAAATAAACACACAGACTCTTACATTATTTAAACTCCTTGGTCATCATTGTCTAGCTCTTACTCTTATATTCAGCCCATTTCTATTAATCTGTACTTTGCCATGTGGTTCATGGCTTACTGGTACCTTATATCTTGCTTGTCCTGGAGGAGGCTCCATGCAGTCTTGTCCTTCCCTTCCTGTTTCCTCAATTCTCCTCTCTGTTAATCCTGCCTATACTTCCTGTCTGGCTATTGGCCAATCAGTGTTTATTTATACAGAGCGATATCTACAGCAACCTCACTCTTGCTTCAGGATATATTTATGTTGGTGATATAAACAGACTAGGACTTTAATATGAACATATATTGATATTCTGAAGATTTTTGTCTATATAAACTTTGTTATTTGGCTGTCTTCATTATCATGCCGTTATTATTTTTCATTGACATAAATTTATTATTCTAGCAAATGCTTTTTAGAAAGAGAAAATAAACAGTAAACTTTATTTGATTCTAGGAAATGCCTCCATGAAAAGTTCATTTAAATAAATATCAACATATTCAACAGGTTAATAACACTAAATAACTTTTCAGAGCCTAAAAACCTTTGAACTTGATATTTCAGAAACTCCAGTACTCGTTTAAACACACTTTTAATTATTCATTAGATTTAATGCAAGCCCTTTTACATTGACCTTGATGGTGTAATTTTCCTCACGAGGTTCTGTGAAAACACTCATACTTCCTTTTGCTTAGTGAGGAAAAGGTGAAGTTAGTTGTACTCATGGGAGATTTGAATATATATGAAATGGAGATAAAGAACTATTACCTGAAAAATTATATTTACAACTCCAAATTATTCACATGACTTGCGTCGTCTTTGTTTTTCTTCTCCAATCCTTAACTATTTCATCCATGTGTACAGTGTATGCTGATTGCACTCAATCACTCATTCCCTCGGCCACTCACGTTCCTTTCCTGCTAAACCCCTTCGTCTTCCCATTTAGTCCTCCATTGGCTACAAGATTAAAAGAAGATGAAACCTCTCCTCTGGCAGTCATTACCAGTCATTAGCTCTTCAGGAAAAGATAATGTTTTCTAAGAGCCACTTCTACCCATGGAGAAAAGGTGGTGGCCCAAGACTGTGCAGAAATTCATAGCTATTGAGCGTTTGTGGTTGCAACAGCAGGGTCATATCTGGGTGGCAGAGTTTTATGATACCCTTCCTCATGCTCTGACTGCTAAATTCTTTCCATGCTTTCTTCTGTAATGTCCCCTTGGGCATCACAGTGCAAGGTTCATGGGAAGCTAGAGCTGAATACTCATCAGCCACTTATTCAGTGTTTTAGCCAGGATGAACTTCTATGTTTGAAGCCTGCCATGCTTTCTTTTCTGTCTTAACAGCCCAAGAGTTCTGGTACTGAGACCATTTGCTGCTGTTCCTAGGTCTAACTCATTAGTAAAGAATCCTGTGAAAGAGCCTGAAGAGCAGCTTAGATTGTCAGATGACTGACTCTCCATTTCAGGATGTTCAGCTAGAAATATTTTTTATTTGAATCCGAAGGGGCTTTAAAATTGGCTGGTTTTAGTAGAAAGTGAATGTAGACTGATACTTTAGAACTTGTGTGTTGTGTCTGTACTTGCTTTCATGTTTGTCATGCTTTACCAGAATGAAAGGAATTACAAGATGGAGTAATTTTAAGACCTTAAGAAGTTAGCTTTTCTTAGCTGAACTTAACACGCCTGAATTTTAGAGTCAGTCTTCATCATAAAAATAAGATTAAGTTTATCAAGCTAATAAAGTTAGAGAGTTAAAATTAACTATTAAGTATTAAGTTCCCCCCCCTCAGTTTGACTAACTACATACTGATATAGCCTGTCCCTAATTATATACCTTGATTCTGGTTCTTGGACTTAGGTTTATTAAAATTGAATTCTGAACCAATTATACTCAGATGATAAACTTTGGGTAACCCAAACTGTAGAAATTTGAACAACATGGATTTTAAATTTTTAACATTATAACTTTCCAGTCATTTTTCTCAAAAATGCACACAAGCCTCCTCTTATACTTCACTGTGAATAAAGTAATTTTTGACCTTTGACATTTCTAAAATCAAAAGTTATAGAAGGCAGTAACTTTCCTACAGTGAATCAGGGTACCTACACTTGCTTTGAGAGCTATTATGTTTGGTCCCAGGTTAAATAATAGTAAGTTTAGTTTCCATTTCCTGATTTTAATTTATAAGCCATATATTTCTAGTTTATGGACTATATACATTTAGAGGAGATAAATATTTCAAAAGAACTGATATTAAGTGCAATAAATGGCTGTTCTGTAAATATTGTTTCTTGCTATGTATAAGATATGAATTAATAGATTTAGTCTGAAAGGGGAAATGTTTCTCATATCTCTTAATAATTAATAGAAAATTATGTGATGCTCTGAGAAGATGTGGTTTAGTTTATAAATACATATTCTGATTGAGAGAAATATTTCATCCTATACAGTCAGAGTATGGAAAAACAGCTGGGTTGCTTTGGTACCACTGTGGTGACGATAGAAGAAAATGTATATATGTAAGGTTTGCATCTCATGCTGCTTTGGGATTGCTTTTGTTTACTCATGGTGGAAATCTCCTTATTAAATTGTGGGCAAGAGGCACTTTTATTGGCTTCCTAACAGTAACCTCTTATTTCAGGAAGCACCAGATTAAAATTCTACTGGCAGATCTCTGGAACTGATCTTATAACATTACTAGAGCACATTGACTGGATGTTTAGACATATGCAGGAGACAGACAATTTCCTACAGGGCTGGATGCAATTTGGTCTTTTCACTCTAAAATAAATTTTAACAATTTTTTTTTCCTACGCTCACTAAAGCTATGGGCATATGTATCTAATGATGAAGCTACATTAAAGCTTACCCCTCATAATCATCTCACAAATGTGGGGCAATGGAAACGTGTGCCTAAAGTAAAATGGAACTTCAAGGTGCAAAGAACGTATGCATGTATGATGGACTACGGAGAGCTGCTGAGCCCTTCATGGCTGCCTTAGGAAGGACACTCTTATCAACACAGCACTGAGCTCATATTGTTTCCCCTTTCACTGCTAGCCCTGTGTTCCTCTTGTTCGTGGGCCAGCTAAGCCATACATCTTGTGTCCTAAACCATATGGAACATGTTTTTGTATGAACTTTCATGATTGAGGACATCTGTCTCAGCCCTGTGTTTGCCTTCAGGGGATCATTGCACCATTTAATGGTACAGTTAACAGCATGTTTTGCATCATGTAGTTGGCTATACATAGTTTGAGGGGATTTCACTGTTTTTACTCAAAAGAAAGAAAACAAAACAAAACGGAGAGATTTTTGAGGAGTTCATGTTTTCTCTTTTTTCTTTCTTTCTTTATTTTCTTCTGTTAATACTTACTGTGTACGTTTCCTTTGATAGGCAGGGCCTAAGACATACTAAATTGCATGATTCCATTATAACTGTAATATCTAAAGGTAAGTTACCTTGCTTGATTTGCATATAATTTTAAAGTTCTAAGACTTTTTTTTTTCACTCTTTCACAAATATCACTGCCTGAAATATGATGAAAGATTCAAATTTTGCTCCCTTAGATTTAAGTAAGAATTATTCTTAAATCATTCTATCCAAACTTTCTTCCTATTTTATAGCTGCTTATCTTATTGGTCCATAAGTATATATCACTTTGAATAAAAATAAACTTAATCATTTAAAAATATTCACAGGTGTGGTGATATATTGTGGACACTAATAAAGCTTGCCTAAGGATCAGAGGACAGAGTCAGTCACTAGATTAGACATAGAGGCCAGACAGTGGTGGCACACACCTTTAATTCTATCACTCCAGAGGCAGAGATCCATCTGGATCTCTATGAGTTCAAGGCCACACTGGAAACAGCCAGGCAGTGGTGGCACACATTTTTAATCCCAATATTGGGAAGCATACATGCCTTTAATCTCAGGAAGTGACAGCAGGGTTGATAAAGGTAAATAAGGCGTGAGGAAACAGGAAATAAAGCAGGTCAGCTAAGACCCTTTGGGGTGAAGACTCAGAGGATTTCAGTCAGAGGATTCATGGAGTTGGTGAGTGGTGGTGGTGGCTGTGGCTTGCTCTGCTACTCTGATCTTTCAGCTTTGACTCCAATATCTGGCTATGAGTTTTTCATTATAAGACCATTTAAGATTCGAACAACACACAGGAGCACTCAGAAGCAGAGACGAGCCACAGTTAGATGCTCTACTACCATTCAATGTTTTGTATCAACACTATTTTCAGTGACCTGCTGGGCTCTTACACTCTCCATTTCAGTGCTTGTTGTGTTTCCCTCTCAATTCTTGGACCACTTCAGCTTGTCGTCCAGGCCATTGAGGGCATCACTGAAATGCTGAAACAATGGAAATGATATATATCATTAAAACTTGATGAACTAAATCAGTAAGATATTGGTGAATTTTACATTGCTTGTAAAATGTCCTATGAACTGAGCATGAGATTTTTCTCCCTCAACAAATGTCAAGTGTGTAGCACCGTTTTTGTTTACCATAGCCACAACATTGTGCAGCAAATCTCTTAGAACTTAGCATTCCTGAGTAGCTGAAACTTCATTTCTTCCCTCTTCTTCAAGCCTGGGAACCAGCATTCTATACTCTGCTTCTGAGTTTGATTAATTTATATCACACACACACACACACAACACACACACACACACACACACATATGTGTATTATATATATATGTATGTGTATATATATGTATGTATGTATATATGTATAATGTTGGATTATTTCATTTATAATACTTTTGTCACTTATGTTCTTACATGTAACAGCACTGAAATATTCCTTATCAATTTATCCTTTGATGGACATTTTAGTTTCTTTCTTGGTTTGGCTATTGTGAACATGTACATATTGCCTGGAAATCTTAATTTTGTTCAGCTGAATCATT